>NC_143582.1:216132476-216301133 GCF_048544385.1 Mastigoproctus giganteus | reverse complement strand
CCAACTAAGAAATATTGTTCAAGGTTTAGGCCTAAATGGTTGTCAGATGAACTAATGAGGCATATGGCAGAGAAGAAAAATGCATGGGATACATACAAATTAACACGTGACACGGACGCCTATGATAGATACAAGTTGATCTGTAACCAAGTTACAAAGGAGGTTAGGCAGGCGAAGGCAGATTACGAGAGATCCTTGGCAAGGGATGCGAAGAAAAACAGCAAAGAGTTCTTTACTTATGTAAACTCTAGAAGGAAGGGGATGAATCAGATTGGTCCACTAGAGATCGATGGGTCAACTGTTGATGACCCTGCTCGGGTAGCTAACAAACTAAATAAATATTTTGCATCGACATTCACACATGAGGAGTTATTCAGCGAGGGGAATGCCAGAGGTGTATTCAACTCTAGCAGTAAGCTAGAGAATCTTGTAATAACTGAGAGCAAAGTGGAGGAGAAATTGTTGAAGATAAACACAAGAAAGGCACCTGGGGTGGATGGGATCTATCCAGTTATATTAAAGGAGGCAGCAAAGGAGGTAAGCAAACCCTTAGCCATAATTATGAGAGCTTCCTTGGACTCAGGGGAGGTACCCATTGACTGGAGATGTGCAAATGTGACCCCAATTCACAAAGGAGGATCAAAGGCTGACACAAGTAATTATAGACCTGTGAGTTTAACTTCTGTTCCCGGAAAATTAATGGAGGCACTGGTGAAAGAAGCACTGCAGGATCATCTCGACAAGACTTCAGTTATAGCTAGGACACAGCATGGTTTTGTTAATGGGAAGTCTTGCCTGACCAATTTGATTGGATACTATGATGCAGTCACAAAAGAACTGGATGCAGGGAATAACTTTGATATTATATACTTGGATCTTAGAAAGGCTTTTGATACTGTTGCACATGGAAGACTGCTGCACAAATTGGAGCAGTGTGGCATTGGAGGCAAGTTGCTGCTATGGATAAAGGGGTGGTTGAGGGGGAGAAGACAGAGAGTGGTAATCAATGGACACTGCTCATCGTGGACTAATGTTATTAGTGGAGTCCCTCAGGGTTCAGTATTGGGGCCTTTATTGTTTTCTGTATTTATAAATGATATTGATGATGGTATATCAGGCTTAATGTCCAAGTTTGCAGACGATACGAAGGTTGGCAGGGTTGTCAAGGACACTACTAACACTATGCTGCTGCAACAGGATTTGGAAAGGTTGAGCAGATGGGCTTCGAGGTGGCAAATGAAGTTTAACATTGACAAATGTAAAGTACTACATATGGGAAACAGCAACCCCAGAGCAACGTATCAACTCTGTGGTACTACACTGACAGTGGTAGAGAATGAAAGGGACCTGGGGGTGGTGGTGCAGGCAGATATGAAGTTCTCTGAGCAGTGCAGACGAGCTGCAAGAGTAGCTCATGGTGTATTGTCAATGATATATAGGAATTTTTCTAGCAGGGATAAGGAGGTGATTATTCCCTTGTATAAGGCAATGGTCAGGCCACACCTAGAGTACTGTATACAGGCCTGGAGGCCTCATTTCAGGAAGGATGTAGAGCTGCTGGAACGAGTACAGAGAAGGGCAACTAGATTGGTGAATGGGACAAAGGGGTTCTCTTACGAAGAAAGGCTTAAGTTTTGCAAATTACAGTGTCTGGAAACTAGGCACCAGCGGGGTGATCTGATAGAGGTGTACAAAGCCTTGAATGGTTTGAGCATGCTCAATGCTGATGGGATTCTTCCTCTAGCTCAGAAAAATCACCTGAGAGGGCATAAATTCAAATTGAGGAAAGACAGATGTAGGATAGATGTGCGGAAATTTGCCTTTAGCCAGCGGGTGGTTGGTGGGTGGAACAGACTTCCATCCCTTGTCGTGGAAGTTGATAGCCTAAATAAGTTTAAAGCTCAGCTGGACAGGTATTTCGAACGAACAGAGGGGTGAAGTGGAAGTGGTTATTTTTATTTATTTATGTTACTTTTTTTTTTTTTTTTGGCTGATGCTGCATAAGCTTGCTTTCTTGCATCAAATGCCTCTACTAATGCTAATGCTAATGCTAATGCTAATATCCAGGCCACTCCTCTGAGAAGGTACAGGTGAAAACCTGACCGGCCCTTAAGTTTTGCACACCAGTATATTAATACCTAAAAGAATCCCACCAAGAATGCCGGTCCTGGGTCCTCGAGAACCTAGATCCGCCCTGTGTGATATATATTTTGTTGGTACAGACTGGGTCTGCTCATGCCGTTAGAAGGTTGTGTTACCTCCAATGAAATCTTTCTGTCGTATCGGACAAATTTAACACTACAATGCATCATATTTACCTGACTGCGGTGGATTCCTTCAAAACCGAAACTATTCACCATGAAAATGTTGTGTCTGAATGGTTTCTGCTAATTCTCAAGACTTTAAACATCTACCCTGGCCACTCAATTCTCTATATCTGAATCTAATTGAAAATGATCGGCTTCGCAATTCTTTACCGATCACAATGCAGTAGCTGATATATCCTATTGGAAGCATGGGCAAATCTGGAACTAGACTTTCTTAGCCAAGTACTGGTCTGATTTTTTAGCCAGTAAGCATGTGATGAAAGCCTTGTGAATTAAATCTCAAGTGTAAAGTGTTTGCTGTCTAACTGCCCCAGGGGTTCCTCCATCTCCGCGTTGTGTACTCTGTGTATCACAGGACTCTGTGAAGGCCAGAGGTTTAAAAAGTGTAATGCGTGTGTTTGCTTTGTGTAGTATTGTGTTATGTTGTTCTTCTGACCATTTAGCCGTTGAAACCTCCCCCCCCCCCCGATATCTCGAGTTCTAACTCGAGATATCGTACTGGTCAATTCGGGACACCTAACATTCCATTGTTAGGTGCCCCGAATGGTAGGTGATTTTTGTGTACCTTTTCTAGAACAAACTGTTATAGAAAAGGTACACAAAAATTACAGATTACATGAAAAAAATTATTGCACAAATATTCAAGAAAATTTTATTTTTAAAATTGCCATTTTACTTCTTTGTTAATATTTGTTTTCGATCTTATTTACTCAATAGCCGAGCTATTATTACGGAGGAATGATTTGACATAACGATCCGGATCAAATTGGCTTTCTTCACTGGATATTAAAGATCAACTGTCTTCGACAAAATCGCTAAAATCATTAATTTTTATTTCATATTTTATCAGAAACTTAAATTTCTTATTCGGTTTTCACCGTCTTGCCACCGAGACGAAAGTTCTTTCACATTCCACGATTTCGGGTAGCATATGTTTAAAATTTCTTTCAATGGTATCTTTATTTTCTATATTTAATTTAAAATCGCCCTGTTGCATTAATACTTATCCTTTAAGGATAAAACAATGCATTTAATAACTTGTTACGAGGTAATTTTTTTACTTTCGATTTTGATTCTTTCAAATTCTTTCCACTTCAACATGCTCTCAATTTTAGCTTCATAATTTCCTTCTGAATTTTTCAAATTAGCAATAGCATTGATAGTTCAAATTTATACGCTTTTACCATTGTCATTCTGTAAAGTTTCAGACGAAAATAGGAACTAAAGGGCATTATCGAAAAACATACTAGTATGCAAATTATGTAACACTCCTGTAATTATCACATTCTTATCTGTTCTCGGTGGGGGCGATCCGCCCCGGGCGGCACTTTTTTGGGGCGGCACTTTTCACGTGAGACACAATTTTATTTTTCGACTTTTATTTATGTTAACTTAGTAATTTTTATTACTTAATCGATAATTAGTTTTTAACAACTATACTTACAACTAAAATAAATAAAATAGAAATATGACAAAACCGTTACATTACCTTCATCATCATCATAATACTGTAAATAAAATCCGCCAATTAAAATAAAAATGCTTTAATGTGATCATAACTAATTTTAACATAAGGTGGCGCAAGACAACGCATCTGGTATATAATGCTTGTTGTTGCGGTTTTAATTGGATTAATTGAAAATTTCGATTATAATGGCTATGAATACATTTGATTCAGGTGACGTGGACTGTGAGTGGCCTACCGAGGGTAGTGAATGGAATTGTTGTATTAAGTATCACCTGTGAGAGAGAAAAAAAAAAAAAAAAAAAGGTATTGGTAACGGTGCACTATTTATCACGTCGGTGTGTACGGTGTATAGAAATACTATAATAATAATGACCCCACGTGATATTTTCCTGTATTGTATTTTTTTTTCTTTATTATTTGTTATTCTAAACACATTATCAATTTTTTTTTTTTTTTTTCAATTTTTGAATATCTTGTGTCAGTGGAGTTGGTATTATCAGTAGGCATCACCCGAGAAGTAGCTCGACAAGTTTGCGTTTCTTTACGCGATGTGGAGGTGATAGCCGCAGCATCCCAATTGCGAAAGGCAACGAGAGTTTAATGTTTAGTTATAAATAACTTGTGAGGGAATCCATATTCATATCTCTTTTAACACGATAAAATGTTTTTACTCGGCGTCAGCAGCCTTTTGTTGCCATTTAATTATTAGGGACATCTAACTTCTGAACAGTTTTATCCACGACATTTTATTATAATATCCGTTTCTTACCCCCTCTTTCAAGTTAATTCAGTAATTCAGAGTTTTTTTTTTTTTTTTTTTGGCTGGTGCAGGATAAGCCTCAGGCTTCCTTGTACCATATAGCTAATAATGATTAGTTGCAAATGATGCAAGATAGCAAGCTTATACAGCATCAGCCAGCTTACCACATCACTAGTCATCCTCTCTGATAGTTTGTGTAGTTCTTTTGTGAATTTATTCAAACTACCCATTTTCACGACAACAAGTTGCAATTTTGTTCCAACTACCTGCCGACCGAAGGCAAACTTCTGCACATCTACCCATATGCAGTACTTTGCATATGGGTAGAAGTAACCCCAGAGAAACGTACCAACTGTATGGTACTACACTTGAGGTGGTGGAAAATGAAAAAGACCTGGGAGTAATTGTACAGTCAGATATGAAGTTTTCTGAGCAATGCAGACAGGCTGCCAGGGCAGGTCATGGGGTTTTGTCAATGATATATAGGAATTTTGCTAGCAGGGAGAAGGAGGTGATTGTCCCTCTGTATAAGGCAATGGTCAGGCTGTGCCTTGAATACTGCGTACAGGTCTGGAGGCCTCATTTTAGGAAGGATGTAGATTTGCTTGAGCGTGTACAGAGAAGGGCAACAAGATTGGTGAGGGGGAATGAAGGGATCCTCTTACCAAGAGAGGCTTAAGTTCTGCAAATTGCAGTGGCTGGAGACTAGGCACCTGTGCGGTGATCTGATTGAGGTATATAAGGCCTTGAATGGGTTGAGCACGCTGAATTCTGATGGGATCCTTCCACTTGTTCAGATTACGAACCTAAGGGGGCGTAAATTCAAATTAAGAAAAGACAGATGTAGAATAGATGTGCGGAAATTTTCCTTTAGCCAGCGGGTGGTTAATTGCTGGAACAAACTTCCATTTGTTGTTGTGGAAGTTGATAGCTTAAATAAATTCAGGGAAGAATTGGACAAACTATTGGAGGGAATGAATAGGTGAAATGGGAGGTGTCATGTGTTTTTTTTTTTGGCTGATGCTGTATAAGCCTGCGTTCTGCATCATATGGCACTGCTAATGCTAAATTAATTTAATTTTTTAAAATGAAATATATTCAATGATTATGATCAATTTCTTTTTTCTTGCAGGGAATCAAGATATAAAACTGGAAACATTCCTGTGGTAACTTAAATCTTCCAATACCAGTTATTCATTGCATTACCAGTAATATGGCATTTTGTCCCAGAAAGATATTATTGTGGGAAATGTTTAAACCAATTCACTACCATAATTCTCTTTCCAATAGACTGAATCAGAACATGTTTCCTTATATTTTTCAATCTATGCTAGTACATCCTTTTTGTTTTCAGAGATTTTGTGCTGGCTTAAATATGTTACATGTTGGCGAGAAACAGAATAATTTTAAGATGGGAGAGCAGAATATTCAGAAATTTCATTGGGATGCAGATGCAAATCCTGATGTATTTGGCACTTTAAAGCATCCATTAGAATCAAATCCACCTCGACAGAAAACAAAGGATGGACAAAATAAAGAAATGCAAAAAGAAAAAAATAGCACTAAATTTAACAGAAAATCTAAACAATCTAACTTTAGAAATAAACAACAACATTTAAAAGACATTAGTGGATTGAATCCTAATGGTTTTAATACTTTGAAACATCCATTAGAAATGAACATAGCTTCACACAGTGGTGAAAAAGATAAAATAAATAAGATAAACCCACAAATGTCTTCATTGAATATTCTGCCAGAATGCTACCAATCTGAATATGATTTCATGAAAAATGAACTAAATGACCCTGATCAATTTGGCACATTGGCAGATGCCGATATAAATTATCGCTATCAAGTAGATGCTGAAGATCTGTCTGATGATGATGACGATGAAGATAAAGTGGAACAACTTCCTTCTGGTTCAGAGCGAAGGTCAGCCCAAGATTACTTATTAGAAATGAAAGAACTTTACAAGAACAAAAAGGTATCCTTATTTTAATTTATCATTTGAATCAGTAGCAAATTACAAATTTAATTATTCTTTTTTCTGATTTATTTTAAATGGGTATAACCTCCATGCACAAGTACATGGTGGGTGACCACCCAGGTGTGAACCAACGTAAGCAGAGGTCGAGGTGTGGCGCCCACACCACATGGAGGAACGCTGCCCCTCTGTGTTACCAGGCAGTACTAGGTGGTATATGACTCTCATCAACCAGTGAAATATAGGCCGGCCGCTAATTAGTACACCGGACCGAACCTATTGGTAACTCTCTAGGAGGCTTCCGGATCAGCTAGTGTATAATCTTGCTACCTCTACTCTGCCAGATAGTGACTGGAGGGAGTCCGAGTAGTGTGTATGCGGGGAGCATTGTCGAGGCCACGTTATGTCAAGGATCTGGGTATATTCTTACCAGGTGTATGCCATATCCAAAAAGTGGTGGAACCCATGTTTAGTCTCTAGAGTTAAGTTCCGGTCAACCCTTCCCTATCTCTTCCATCATGCAGTATGATTGATGACTTTTGAGGTTATGATGAACGTTGTGGCGAGATCCAATATACCTTGCATTTCGAGGGTACAGCTCTAAAACGGTGTTCGCAGGCCGTCTGCTAGTTAGTACGTCGGACCGAACCTATTGGTAACTCTCTAGGAGGCTTCCGGATCAGCTAGTGTATAATCTTGCTACCTCTACTCTGCCAGGTAGTGACTGGAGAGAGTCCGAGTAGTGTGTATACGGGGAGCATTGTCAAGGCCACGTTATGTCAAGGATCTGGGTATATTCTTACCACGTGTATGCCATATCCAAAAATTTCATTACTTCATACAGCATGTCCCACCCACTTCTTCTTACTATTGAATACACCATGAATTATCAAACTAATAGAGCAAGCTTATCTGCAAAAAGATCTAAACCTCCCAAACACTTCCTAATTCATTTCACAAATATACGTGGTCTCAATTCTAATCTCAACGATGTCCATTTCCACTTGCAGTCTGCCAAACCCCATGTACTTTTTCTGACAGAATCCCAGTTATCGGTTGATTCAACTACTGACTGCTCATCTCAGATGCCCAAATTATTTGCTGTATGATTCCTTTCGCCTCAAAGGTGGTACTTATGCATATGTCCATTCAGATATTCCCTGTCAGAGACTTGGCAATTTGGAATCTCCTCTCTTTGATCTTCTCTGGCTTAAAATCTCTGTACCTCATTGTGTCAAATTCATCTGTTGTCTCTACCGTTCTCCCAACTCCACTAATCACTTGGAGCTCTTTGACTTCTTCTCTTTGCAACTTGACTTTCTCCAGTCCAACTTTCCTAACAGTGAGGTAATTTTCCTTGGTGATTTTAATGTTCACAACTCCAGCTGACTTCCGTTTTCTAGTCACACCGACCCAGGTCGAGATGCTGAGGCTTTTGCAATTACTAATGGCCTAGCACAGATTGTTCATTTACCTACAAGAATACCGGACAATCCTAATCATACAGCCAATACGCTTGATCTTTTTCTCACAAACAACCCTTCTAAGTACACGGTCGAAGTGAGAGGGCCTTTAGGCACTTCAGATCACAACTTGGTGATTGTCTCTTCTCCAATGGAACCTTTATCTCATGGCTATTTCCAACCTTGTGTTGTTTGGCATTACAAGAATGCAAAATGGGATCACCTGCGAGTCTTCTTTTCCTTGGTCGGATTAGCATTAGCATTAGTAGAGGCATTTGATGCAAGAAAGCAAGCTTATGCAGCATCAGCAAAAAAAAAAAAAAAAAAACCCACTTCCACTTTGTTCAAAATACCTGTCCAGCTGAGCCTTAAACTTATTTAGGTTATCAACCTCCACGACAAGGGATGGAAGTCTGTTCCACCAACCAACCACCCACTGGCTATAGGCAAATTTCTGCACGTCTATCCTACATCTGTCTTTCCTCAATTTGAATTTATGCCCTCTCAGGTGATTATTCTGAGCTAGAGGAAGAATCCCATCAGCATTGAGCATGCTCAACCCATTCAAGGCTTTATACACCTCTATCAGATCACCTCGCTGGTGCCTAGTCTCCAGACACTGTAATTTGCAAAACTTAAGCCTTTCTTCGTAAGAGCACCCCTTTGTTCCATTCGCTAATCTTGTTGCCCTTCTCTGTACTCGTTCCAGCAGCTCTACATCTTTCTTGAAATGAGGCCTCCAGACCTGTATACAGTACTCTAGGTGTGGCCTGACCATTGCCTTATACAAGGGAATAATCACCTCCTTATCCCTGCTGGAAAAATTCCTGTATATCATTGACAATACTCCATGAGCTACTCTTGCAGCCCGTCTGCACTGCTCAGAGAACTTCATATCTGCCTGCACAACCATCCCCAAGTCCCTTTCATTCTCTACCACTGTCAGTGTAGTACCACAGAGTTGATACGTTGCTCTGGGGTTGCTGTTTCTCATGTGTAGTACTTTACATTTGTCAATGTTAAACTTCATTTGCCACCTCTCAGCCCATCTGCTCAACCTTTCCAGATCCTGTTGCAGCAGCATAGTGTCAGTAGTGTCCTTGACTTGGACATTAAGCTTGATATACCATCATCAATATCATTTATAAATACAGAAAACAATAAGGGACCCAATACTGAACCCTGAGGGACTCCACTAATAACATTAGTCCACGATGAGCAGTGTCCATTGATTACCACTCTCTGTCTTCTCCCCCTCCACCACCCCTTTATCCATAGCAGCAATTTGCCTCCAATATCACACTGCTCCAATTTGTGTAGCAGTCTTCCATGTGCAACAGTATCAAAAGCCTTTCTAAGATCCAAGTATATAATATCAAAGCTATTCTCTGCATCCAGTTCTTTTGTGACTGCATCATAGTATCCAATCAAATTGGTCAGGCAAGACTTCCCCTTAACAAAACCATGTTGTGTCCAAGCTATAACTGAAGTCTTGTCTAAATGATCCTGCAGTGCTTCTTTAACCAGTGCCTCCATTAATTTTCCTGGAACAGAAGTTAAGCTCACAGGTCTATAATTACTTGTGTCAGCCTTTGATCCTCCTTTGTGAATTGGGGTCACATTTGCACATTTCCAGTCTATGGGTACCTCCCCTGAGTCCAAGAAGCTCTCATAATTATGGCTAAGGGTTTGCTTACTTCCTTTGCTGCCTCCTTTAATATAACTGGATAGATCCCATCCACCCCGGGTGCCTTTCTTGTGTTTATCTTCAACAATTTCTCTTCCACTTTACTTCCAGTTATTTCAAGATTCTGTAGCTTACTGCTAGAGTTGAATACACCTCTGGCATTCCCCTCGCTGAATAACTCCTCATGTGTGAATGTTGATGCAAAATATTCATTTAGTTTGTTAGCTACCTGAGCAGGATCATCAACAGTTGACCCAATCTGATTCATCCCCTTCCTTCTAGAGTTTACATAAGTAAAGAATTCTATGCTGTTTTTCTTTGCATCCCTTGCCAAGAATTTCTCGTAATCTGGCTTCGCCTGCCTAACCTCCTTTGTAACTTGGTTGCATATCAACTTGTATCTATCATAGGCTTCTGTGTCATGCGTTAATTTGTAAGTATCCCATGCATTTTTCTTCTCTGCCATATGCCTCATTAGTTCATCTGACATCCATTTTGGCCTAAACCTTGATTACTCTTTCAAAACTTCTGATGTCAACGTTTGCTCAGATCGTGTCAGTGAAATTATTCTTGCAGGAATGGAATCCTTTATCCCACACTCCACTTTAAAATCTCTTCCTTTATCTAAACCTTGATTTTCCAATAAATGTGTTAAGGATGTTCAAGAGAAGAATGTTGCATATCGTAATTGGCTTGTTTCTAATTCTTCAGTTTCATTTTCTGCCTACACCAAAGCTCGCAACAATTGTAAAGCAGTTATTAATCAGTCCAAACTAGAGTTTGAACAGGCTAAGAGCAGAAAACTTGCTTCTTGCTCTAATGGTAGCCAAGCATTCTGGTCTCTTGCCAAAGCTATTGGCTGCAACTTTTGCCCACCTCTGTCCAAACCAGATGGTTCTGTTTTCACTTCAGCCAAGGATAAAGCTGACCTGCTAGTATCCCATTTTTCTTCCAGCTCATGTATTAATGATCTTGGTAAAACACCTCCCACCATTCCCAACACGCTCCATTCAATGCCTCCTGTGGTCTTCCATCAAAAGGATATCAGAAGGATTTTGATGAATCTTGATGCTAAGAAAGCTCCAAGTCCCGATGGTATTTCTCCACTTGTTCTCAAAACCTGTGCTCATGAACTTACTCCTATTCTTTGCCTCCTTTTTTCACTCTCTTATTCCAAAGGTGTTTTTCCTTCTGCTTGAAAATTTGCTCACATTCAGCTAGTTCCTAAAAAGGGTGACAAGTCCCTCTCATCCAATTATCGTCCCCCTTTCAATTACTTCTACTCTTTCTAAAGTAATGGAAAAATCAATTAACCGCCAACTCTTAAACTACCTAGAAACCTTCTGTCTGATCAACGATCGCCAGTATGGATTCTGTCAGTGTCGATCCACTGGTGATATTCTGGCTTATGTAACCCATTTATGGACTAATTCAATGGAAAGGTTCGGTGAAACAGAAGTAGTTGCTCTTGACATCTGACAGGCTTTTGATCATGTTTGGCATAAAGGTCTTCTAAACAAGCTTCCATCTTATGGTTTGCCAATGGTTTTTAGTAATTGGTTATCCAGTTTTCTCTCTGATCACTCACTGAGGGTGATGGTAGATGGCTCTCTGCCTTCTAACTTCTCCACTAATGCTGGTGTCCCCCAAGATTCAGTTCTTTCCCCCACTCTTTTCCTCTTGTATATTAATGACCTTCTTCCATTGACTGGAAATCCTATCCATAGTTTTGCCGATGATAGCACATTGCATTCCACTTTCCATTTTGAGAAACTTTGTCCTGCTCAATCAGCTTCAACTTCTCGAAAATCTGCTACCAATTCCTTAAATGCCGATCTTCAGGTAATTCTCCAGTGGGGCAAAGACAACTTAGTTGATTTCAACCCTGCTAAAACTCAGTCTTGTCTTATATCTTGCAAAAAGGATTCTTCTGCTCCTATGCTTATCTTTAGTGACACTCCTATTTCTAGGCAAAACGATATATCTCTTTTGGGGATTACCCTGACTTCTAATCTCTCTTGGCACAAGCACATTACAAATATTTCTTCCACTGTATCTAAAAAACTTGGTTTTCTCTTTCGCTCTCGTCTTTACGTTTCTTCCAAACAGCTGCTCACTCTGTATAAATCACAAATCCGCCCTGCCATGGAATATTGTTCCTACATCTGGGGTGGTGCCCCCAAAACCTCTCTCAGGCTTCTTGATTCCATTCAGAAGAGGGCAGTTAGGTTAATTAATGATTCATCTCTAACAGAGTCTCTCCATTCGATTTCTCATAGATGTACTGTTTCTGCTGCATACCTCTTCTACAGATACTTCCATGGGCACTGTTCTTCTGAATTGGCTTCTATAATTCCTGCTCTCTCTTTCAAAACAGTCTGAACATGTGCCGCCACCAGCCAACATCGATTTAGTGTCCAACTTCAAACCCACAGAACCAACTTTTCATCTTCCTCATTTATTCATTCAACTGCCGTTTTCTGGAACAACCTTCCTTCATATGTATTTCCTGAAAATTACAATCTACAGAAGTTCAAGTCCAATGTCAACAAATATCTTCTTTCATCTTCTCAACCTCCAACCGAAACACGGTACTAAGTACTATAGGTTCTAATACCTCTCGTGTTTGGGGTTCACATAAAAAAAAAAAAAATTTTCTTTTCTTCTTTATAAATAGCCCTTCTCAGAACTCACATAATTTTGCCCATATTTTTCAATATTAGGGTTATAATTATTTCTAATTATATTAACATGACACAAGTATTTTAATAAATTCTTTATCTGTAGTAATTGTAAATGTGTTCACCATTCCCCATCTATAATATTAATCATGTGTTCAATTTGTTAACAAGGGATAGTAGTAAATGGGGAGGACTAAATAGTTTCTCCCATGTGACTCCATGGCCCTCATACTGTGATAACATGTCTGTAGGACCTGGTGTTCATAGGCCAATTGCATGTCGTACATGTATGCTAAAAAGCTTATAATAGCTTGTGGAAGGAAATACTACTGTAGGTGGTTGGAGCTGCAATTAGTTTCTCCCAGTATTGGCTAACTACAGTAAAGAGGATATTAAGAATTCCTCAAGTTATCAATGCAATTTGAATCCACCTTCTGAACAAGTTTTAAGTAGCAAAACCATGCCACCAGGAAGGTATTCCCAGTGTGAGAATGCTGTGTGAAATTTTACTTTCATACCAGCCACTATTGTGTGACACTCGGGTTGCAGTCCCAAATGGGATCATGAGAGACTGTATTTTGATTGCATTATTATTGTACAGTTATAAAATTTATCCTCATTCAAAAATAAATACACCAAGTATAGACCCCAAGACGGGTTGAGTTCATGTAAAATGCAGCGTCACAAATAAGGAAAGATTATACACTACTGTATAATTTATTAGTGTCCTGATTTTTATTTTTGGCTTGAGTTGTAGCAAGGAAAAATTTCATGTACTATATTCAGTATGGCATCAAAAGAGAGGTTGTAGGACTGCAGTATTACTATTTTTGTGAAAATTAATGCTTTCTTTCTAAGAAAAGACGTCAATAATAATTTCTCACTCTCTCTCACATGTTTTTTACAGCAGCATGTTAGAGAAGCAACAAGAGGGAGTAATGCTCTTGATCTGATTATCAACAGTGACTATTCATGCATTAAGAATTTGCAGATAAAAGAATTGCTAGGTGGTGGTGATCACAGTGTATTGACTTGAATAAGGCAGTGGTCAGGCAATGCCTTGAGTATTGCATACAGGTCTGGAGGCCTCATTTTAGGAAGGATATAGGTTTGCTTGAACGTGTACAGAGAAGGGCTACAAGATTGGTGAGTGGAATGAAGGGCTCCTCTTACCAAGAGAGGCTTAAGTTCTGCAAATTGCAGCGGCTGGAGACTAGGCACCTGCGAGGTGATCTGATTGAGGTGTATAAAGCCTTGAATGGGGTTGAGCATGCTGAATTCTGATGGGATTCTTTCACTTGCTCAGATTACAAACCTAAGGGGGCATAAATTCAAATTGAGTAAAGACAGTTGTAGAATAGATGTGCGAAAATTTGCCTTTAGCCAGCTGGTGGTTAATTGCTGGAACAAACTCCCATCTGTCATTGTGGAAATTGATAGCTTAAATAAATTCAAGGAGGAACTGGACAAACTTTTAGAGGGAATGGTTGTGTGAAATTTTTAAAAATTTTTTTATTATTATTTTTTTTTTTTTTTGGCTGATGCTACATAAGCTCATATGCTCGCTTTCTTGCATCACATGCCTCTATTACTATTATTATTTGAGATTTACTTAAAGATGTAACTATCATCAAGGGTAATGGAAATGGTTTTTGCTTTCATAAAGGTGACTACAGTGGTCTCAGGCAGTTTTTAAATTCTATACAATGATTTTACCATCAGCAAATTCTAAATGGAAAGTGTTCAAGGAATTAATCATAGAAGCTAATAGGCTTTTCATACCAACTAAGAAATACTGTTCAAGGTGGAAGTCAGATGAACTGGCCTAAATGAATGTCAGATGAACTGATGAGGCTCATGGCAGAGAGGAAGAATGCACAAGGTGCGTGTAAATTATCAGGTTACACAGAAGCCTATGGTAGTTATAAACTAGTCTGTAACTTGTCATAAAGGAGGGTAAGCAAGTACAGGGAAATTGAGAAATCTTTGGCAAAGGATGCAAGGATAAACGACAGACTTCTTTACTTATGTAAACTAGAAGGAAGGGAGATGAATCAAATTGGTCCCCTTGATATCAGTGGTTTCACTGTTGAAGATCCTGCTCAGGTTGCTGACAAAGTGAATGAGTATTTTGCATCTACATTCATGCACTAGGAATTTTTTAGTGAAGAGGATGCCAGAAGTTTATCAAACTCTAACTAAGAGTTAAATGGTTTTGCAATAACTTAGAGGAAAGTGGAAGAGAAATTGTTGAAGCTAAATATAAGAGAGGCACCTGGGGTGGATGGGATTTATCCAATTAAATCAATCTTTGTTGTTGTTATTTGGTTTTTAGGAGCATTAGCAACTAAGGCCATATTGCTCCGGGGATATGCGGTGGTCATTCCCTGACCTTTCCGCATCCTCCGTATTTGGTGGTCATGGGCTCGAACCCCGGTCTAATCAAGAAGCATGTGCTATGCACTGCTGCTCCTGCCCACCTGACTATGGAGGTGGCATCTTTATTGTGAAGTACAGAATTACAACACAATATCCTATCATGGTGGTGAGTGCCAGGAGTTGTTTCACTGCCTCCCTTAATTATATTAAGGGAAGCAGCAAAGGAAGTAAGCAAGCAAACCCTTAGCCATAATGATAGGAGCATCCTTGGATTTAGGGGAGGGCCCTGTGGACTGGAGATGTGCAAATGTATCCCCAATTCAAACTGGGATCAAAGGGTGATATGAGTAATTACAGACCTCTTAGTTTAATTTCTGTTCCAGAATCACTGGTAAAAGAAGTAATTCAGGATCATGTAAACAAGGCCACAGTTATACAAAGGGTACTAGGAAAGTTTTGCAATACAGCTTTGTTTATTTAATTTTTTCAAAGTAATTTCCTCTACATTCAATACACCTCTCCATCCTCCGAAACCAATCTTTAAACCAGTTCTGCCAAGTTTCACTAGGGAGTAAAGCACACTCGTTGTCCCAAGCCCGTAGAAGGTCCTCATCACTGGAAAACCGCCTCCCTTTTAGCTTCATTTTCACATGTGGGAACAGTGCAAAGTCGCAGGGAGCAAGGTCTGGACTGTAGGGAGGGTGCTCGAGAAGTTTCAGTCCTGTCGTGGTCAAATATTCGGTGCAGGCTTTGGCGCGGTGAGCTGGAGCATTATCGTGATGGAGGTACCAGGTGTCCATTCTTGACTTTGGCCGCAGGTTCTTCATAGATCCAATGACTTTAGGCAGGCATTGTTCAGTATACCACTTAGCTGTGACTGTCTTCTGTGTGTCCAAAACGACACGTTCCACAATTCCGCTTGATTTGAAAAATACAGCCATCATTTTCTTCTTTACAGATCGGGATTTTCTGACAATTACGGGTGTGTCGTCATCATCAAAGACCCAAACTTTGTTTTGAGCTTTGGTCGGCAGATCGTAATAGTACAGCCAAGTCTCGTCACCTGTCACGATGTTGTTCACATACCGAGATTGTCCCTTATCAAACTTTTTTAACATCTCGCGGCACCAAGTCACACGTCGTGTCATCTGCTCTTCAGTCAGTTGATGCGGCACCCAGAGGGAACAAAGTTTCTTCACGTGCAAATGATCTTGCAGAATCGAACGAATTGCTGGTGCATTTAGGCCCAAAGTATCCTCTATCTGTTGGTAGGTCACTCGCCTGTTTTCGTCAAGCATTTTCCTCACAGCAGTAACGTTTTCCTCCGTAACTGACGTTCGTGGCCTTCCCGGCCTCTCAGAATCCTCCAGAGTGAAATTTCCCCTTTGGAATTCTCTATACCACCTGAATATCGTTGTACGATGTGGACAATCATCATCTAGTGCAAGAGTCATTTCTTCTAAGCACTGGTCTATGGTTAAACCACGCACGAAATTATACCGCAAAACTGTCCTTATCTCATTTCGTGACCACGATGCCATCGCAAGCACTTTACACTCTCACTACTAATGAATAACTGAGCCCATCAACTTGGCACGGCGGCTACTATACACGTATGAACATGTCTCAACATGCAGCAACAAGCAGCTTCCTGTGATTCATTGTTGCGTCATATTGCAAAACGTTCCTAGTACCCTTTGTACTTCAAACACTGCATAGGTTTGTTAAGGGGAAAACTTGTTTGACCAATTAGTTTGGTTACTACAATGCAGTCACAAAGGAACTGGATGCAGAAACTTTGTCTTGTCCAGAGCATTAACTCCATTGAACTTGAATATCGGCTTCAGGTGAGGTGAACATGCTCACAACCAGCAGCTGAATCAACTGCAGGAGGAATGGACCAAAATATTGCCTTCCTGTTATGAAAAATTGGTTTCAAGAGTACTGATGAGGCTACAGCATATAATTAAAGCCAAAGATGGGTGACATATTATTACATACTGTACCAGTGAAAGGTTTTTGAAATGTGTATCTGGTTACTTTTGATAATAAAGTGTGTGCACAATATAATGTGTATATGCATGTGCATGCATGCACGCACACACATACACACGGACACTTTTTTTTTATCAGTATGATTATTTGAATGATTTTATTTAACCAATTTAGTTAACAAAACAAACCCAGAATATTATAAGAGAGTAGTTCCCAACTTATGATCTCTGTACCACTTGCAATATATACATTGTTGCAGTGTTATATAGAAATGAAAAAAAAAATAATAATAAAATAGTAGTATATGAAAATTAACTACCCACTGTATATATATATTTTTTAATCAATAGTGGTATTAAGTTAAAGTTTAGATATCTTTACTATAAGTATTAAAAAAATTCATAATGTTCATCTCATTACTTTGAAATATGCATTATCAGTGTAATTATTTATTGAAAATAACATGCTACATGGCATATGCTTTTTCTTTTTAGTTAAAAGAAGCTTTGCAAGTGCTTAATCAGATGAAAGCTGATGGTGTAAAACCAATTCCTCCTCATTTTACATTCTTGATATCAGCATGTGGAAAAGCAGGGTATACATCAATGGCATTTAAATTGCTTAGACGGGTTAGTGAATCAATTATACTATTTCTGCAAAAGATGTCTTTCACTAGCCATCAAAATATTCATGTTCTTTTTATTCATCTGCATCTTTTCTCTTTCTCATTGTACAGGCTTTTCTTAACAAATTTATGAAATTCAACTCCATGAATTCTGCAGAATACGTGATATTGGTATAATGTCATCTGTATACAATAAAGTACTACAAAAGAGAAAGAAAATGGAAATATGACTTCTTAAAGTGATTTAAGATTAAATAATTTAACATCAGTGCATTTATAGAGAGAAATGTATGAGAGAAAAGTATTTATGAAAATGTATTTACAAATGAAAGTTTTTCTTTTTAATGAAAGAAATTAACATTTTTTAAAGTTTAACACTTCATATTATAAAATATTTGAAAATTAGTTTTATTCTTAAATATTACTAAAAAGAAATTATATCTATTGAAACTTTTTAGACTATATTAAATTAATGATATATCTTTTAAAAAGAGATAATTGCTACAAATCAAGACGGAACTTAAGTAAAAATAACTTCATTTGATAAAATCTTTGAATATTTTATTTTTTCTATTAAGTCTTTAAGAGTTTTTGGAAGTTAAATTGATACTGTATAATGATACTGTTTGCTTTCAATATACACGTAACATAGTTTTTCTTTGCTTTATTAAAATTGCTGTTTAATTAGTGTTTACAGTTATAGTTTGTATTCTTATAATAATGACTAAATATAAACTGTTTCAGATGAGAGATAGAGACTTTAACCCTAGTGCAGCAACTCTTACTGGCCTCTTTAATGCATGTGCTGAATGTCCTTTTCCTGAACTTGGGCTGAAGAAAGCTACCAAACTTCAGCAACAGATGGAAGAAAAAGGATGGCTTCCTAGTAATATAACATACCATGCAATGATAAAAGCATTTGGGAGGTGTGGTGACATTGAAACTGCATTTCAGGTAGAATATTGATAAGCCTAGATGAATTAGTATTAAAATTATTGCAATACATATCCAATTTCTTCACCCCCCCATGATGCCATTCCACACAGTAGATTTTTACCAAGTTGTTGTATGTATAGAGTGAGGCAGAAAGTACAGGCACATTTAGTTTTTAAATTGTGCACACTAGGCATAATGTAGTCAAGTGCAAAGATCAGTTATCAGAAGGCAGTATCTTGAGTTTTATTTTCTGCCATTTTGTACCAGTCATGTGATGAAACATTGGCATGTGCAGTTATGTGTTGTTTTTGTCAAATTATTTGTGAAGATGGAGTCCATAATGGAAATGCATTGAAGATATTATTATCAGTTTCAAACTTACGGTACTCTTTGTTATTCCATATTAACTTGGTTTACTAAACGGTGAATATAGCTTATTCACCATCTGGTATAGAAAATTTAGAAGAATAAAAGAATATAGAAAATTGGCTTACCAAATGGCTTAGTATAAGATATGTATTATATGTGTCTTGCACTGAACCAATAACATTTTCAGAAAACAGGTAAGATAATGACCATAATTCATATTCCATAATCCATAATACATGTATCAAACAGCATGCTGCAGTACTTAACATTCTGGATAGAAGTGTGAGAGTGAGTTTCATCCATACATGATCTTTGTTGCAAAAGAATTGTCAGAATATATATGCAATACTCAAATTTAATAGATAAGTTCAGTTATAATATTTTCAGAATTGAAAAATCAATACTTGGACATCCTATACAAACTGATAATGTCCAATGAGGCTCATTGTCATCCTGTGCATGTCATAAATAAACAAAATTGTGATTATTATGCGCAATAAAATACATGGGAAATGTATTTGCCCTTGTATTTTCTAAAAGATGAAATACTCTGACATGCAGCTTCATTTAGCTGTATATATGTTGGGGTATTTCATCTTTTATTTTTGGTATGATCAGACTACTTTTTTGAAAACAATGAAAACAAGAACTGTGAAACTTGTTTAGCTGCTGAATTACATCTCATCAATAGTTAGGGACTGTCCCACTGAATTTTCATATTTGTAGGTTAGCTCATTACTTGTGTGCAGTGTTCCCCACCCTTAAGAAGTAAGCTGTACAAATCTTGCATTTCAACTACTAATGTCCAAAACACAACAAAATGGAAGCCGACCAGGCTAGCCGGGTGGGTAAAGTGCCTGCCTGGCAACCCAAAGGTCGCGGGTTCGAATCCTGTCTCAGGCTTGGATCAGAGTACTGCAAAAACCTTGGGAGGTGCATTATGGCCACAAAAGCCGATGCGCCAACAACTACCAAAAAAAAAAAGTGGAAAAGGGAGCTCATAAGCACTATCTGTTCAAAGGGATACCAGCACTTGTGAACTCCAAAAAGGGTCTTAATTCAGGCATTGATCTGGAGTTCACGAGTGCTAGTGTCCCGTTGAAGAGCTAGTGCTTGTTAGCTCCCTGTTTCTATTTTGTGATGTTTTTTATTTAAGAGCGCTCATTCTTTAGTGGTGTGGACATATGTCTACACCTATATGCCAACACCTATGTATTTATTGCCTGCTCTTCTCTTATATATGTTTTTAAAAAATATTTTTTGAAATGAGATTATTAGGTTTATAGGAGCAGAATAGTACCTTGCCTTATCTATATAATCCTATTAATTGCTGTAACTATTTCATGGTTTAATTGTTTCTTAATTTTAATTTCGACAAATTTAGCAATATAACCATGTTTTCCCCATCCTCACAATAAATGTTGTTACTCTGCAGCAAAGCCTGTGATTGCCATTTGCTGAAGAATGTTTAATAAGTCTGCACCCCTGGTTTACTTGTTTTGATACTGAAAAATACCTACATTCCATAAATATTCATATTCCCTATACAATTCCACAAACTTCACAGTGATGTCTTTACTCCACTTTGACCGTTTGCACAACTATTCTTAGTAGAATAGTTGTGCTACATGATAGCTTTGATGTAGAAGTTTTCAGGATACCAAATTGTATTTAAAAATACTCACGTTTTGCTGAGTTATACATTATTGGTATTTTCAAGGTCACAGTAATTTTACCGAGTCAGCCATTTGGATGTTCCAGGAGATAAAACTACAGCAGTGCCACCTGCTTGGTCAGTGGTGACTAGAAATTCGGCATAAATTGCGTAAAATTATGACATCACGAGGCAGCTTCATCACTGAATAAGAGCTACTCCATTTATATGGCTGCGGCAGGTTTAGTAGTTTAATTTGTTAAACTACTAAAGCACCGAAAGATATATGCTCCCAGAAGGGCCTTCCATGGCGGAAAGGTTTCAGTGGAGACGTCAGACGAAACCCGTTTCAAAAGGTCCACACACGACCTTTTCAACTAAATTGTGATCCAAGAAAGCAACGGGAAACTACTTGGATTATCTTTCCCTTGAAAACTTCAATGATAGCAAGCAAAATAAACCACGGCCCCGAGTCTGGGCGTCCCTTGAATGGGGCAGGGGTGCTAAGAATCTCCGAGCTTGCGTCGAAGAATTTTCTGAAACTAGCTACATGGAACGTTAGAAGTCTACTACAACCAGGAAAACTAGCCAATGCTTTACAAGAAATGGAACGCATTAACATCAACATACTTGGGCTAAGTGAAACCAAATGGCCTGGAACAAAGAAGTTTATATCAAACGACCACCACGTCTTCTGTTCCGGAGGAGAAGAGAACACTAAGCAGACGTACGGCGTCGCTTTCGTTGTCCACAAACAACTGGCCAACAAAGTCACCAGTTTCACCCCAATATCGGAACGAATCGCACTACTACAGCTAGCAGGCAACAAGATCAACCTGAATGTGCTCCAGGTCTACGCACCAACAGCGGACAAAGACGATCAAGAAATTGAATTGTTCTACGACAAGCTAAGCAACACTTTAAAGTCGCTGAAGAAGCACGACATGACGGTCATCCTCGGTGACTTTAATGCCAAAATCGGTCAAGGAAAGCTACAAAACATAGTCGGAGAACATGGCTTGGGGACACGGAATGAACGAGGAGACAGACTCGTCCAGTTCTGCCAAGAAGAAAAATTTAGCATTGCCAACACTTGGTTCAAACTACCACCTCGACGACTATACACCTGGACCTCACCACAAGACTCTGACAACAATATCGTCAGGAATCAAATTGACTACATCTTAATCAACATCAGATATAAGTCAAGTGTCCTCAATGCAAAAACTTACCCCGGAGCTGACATATCATCAGACCATAACCCAGTAACAGCAACACTACGTCTCAAATTACGAGCAGTCAAACGCACAAGCACAACAAAAAGAATCGACTTGGAGAAACTGAAGAACACCGCCAACAGACGACAAGTACAGCTTCATCTCAACACTACAATCCGATCGATCGAAGCAGTAACAACAGACGTGCAAGCATTCGGGCGTTCACTCAAACAGTGCATCAATGAAACAGCAGAAACCCTGCTAGGACATCAGGCGTCGAAAAAGAAACAACGGTGGATGACCCAGCACATACTAGACCTAATGGATGAACGGAGAATATTCAAAAACAACAACAACCGGGAAAAATACAAAGAAATACAACAAAAGATCAAACAGGAAATCCGGAAGGCGAAGGAAAAATGGATGGAAGATCAGTGTGCAGAAATCGAAGACCTAATCAAGAAAAATGACAACTATAACCTGCACAAGAAGCTTAAAGAAGCTGGAAACATCTACAAACCGGCTCCTATCCCAAGTTTATATACGGACAACAATCAACCTATACTAAGCAAACAAGCCAAACTCGACACCTGGAAGAGCTATATATACAATCTGTTCGGCACCAACAGAAAACCGGCAGAAACGCAACAACAAACACAGGAAGACAATCTCCACATATTAACATCTGAAGTGGAACATGCCATCCGAATAACAAAGCCAGGCAAGGCCTGTGGACCTGATCAGATTCATGTGGAACTGCTGAAACAACTAGACTACAGCAACATCCAACAACTAACGAAATGGTTCAATCAAATCTACAGCAACAACGACATTCCATCCGAATGGCTCCAATCCATCTTTGTGGCCCTACCAAAAAAGGCTACCAGCCGGAAATGCGAAGACTTCAGGCTGATCAGTCTAATGAGCCAGGTGCTAAAAGTCTTCCTCAAGGTGATTCAGCAAAGGATAAGATGTAAGTGCGAAAGTGCACTAGGAAACACACAGTTCGGATTCTGCAGGGGACTAGGCACCAGAGAAGCAATTTTCTGTTTACAAATATTGCTACAAAGGTGCTATGAACATCAAAAAGACGTGTATATATGTTTTATTGACTACGAGAAAGCCTTCGATTCAGTAGACCACGACCGCCTAATTGACCGACTGAGAAAACTTGGGCTTGAAAACAATGATATCAACTTTATTACAACTCTCTACTGGAATCAAACAGCCCGGCTTCGCTATGACAACGATCTGACAGACCCAATTCCAATAAAAAAAGGCATCCGGCAAGGCTGTCCATTATCTCCCATTCTTTTTAACATCTATTCGGAAATGATCTTCGACCAAACACTGGCTGACAAGAACATCGGCATAAAAGTTAACGGACACTACATCAATAACTTAAGATATGCCGATGACACAGCACTAATAGCGGATTCAGAACAAGATTTACAGACCATCTTGAACGAAGTGGACATAGAAAGCCAAGCATGGGGGCTACGAATCAACAAAAAGAAAACAAAGGTGATGAAGGTCAGCAGGACTGCAAGCAAAATCACGATCAAACTAAACAACGAAAAATTAGAGCAAATACACCGCTTCAAGTATCTCGGAGTGCTCATTGATGACCAGCTGAACCATGAGGCCGAAATCAAAAGCAGAATTGAACAAGCCAGGCAGGCATTCACCAAATGGAGAACCCTCCTCACCGACAGAAGCTTGAACATCGTGCTCAAATTACGCACATTGAAATGCTACATCTGGCCAATACTGCTCTACGGTGTAGAAACCTGGACTCTAACATCAGCCACTACAAAAAAGCTCCAGGCCTTCGAAATGTGGCTCTACCGAAGAATGCTGAAAATTCCGTGGACAGCCAAGATAACCAACGCACAGGTCCTGCAGGACATGCACACGGAACGGGACCTGCTCAAAACCATCATCAGCAGGAAATGCAAATACCTAGGTCACATCGCTAGGAACCAACAAAAATATCACCTACTACCACTCATCCTGGAGGGAAAGATCGAAGGCAAGAAACGCCCAGGCAGACCGAAAATGGCATGGCTAGATAACATCAACACCTGGCTTCACATGACAACAGCACAAATTCTACACGCAGCGCTAGACAGAGAACAATATCAAAACGAAGTCGCAAACGCCATTCGGCAGCATTAAAGAAGAAGAAGAAGAAAAAATCATAAGGTTGGGGGACAGGTCAAGTAGGCAAGTCAAGTGAATAAAATGTCTTTACATTCACTTGACTCTCCTTTCTTCTGGAACCCAATGCTCTACTTACTACTAGACAATACCAATATTTACACGGATCCAGTTACTAAATGCTAGTGATTTGCTTGTGTACTAAACTCATATAAACAAGGTTTCCATTCAAGCCACAATTGATCCTATCGTTAATCCCTAAAGCAAGTTTGTCTTTGTCATGATCAGTTTGTCTGTTGCTGGACCAAAAATCCAAATCCAAGTGGAGATTATTGGAGGGAATAAAACATAAGGGTAAAAAGTGTTTGTCTAATTAATAAATAGAACTAATGCTTAAAATGTCTTATCTTCTATGCAACTTGATTGATTAACTTCACTTGCTCAAGTTAATAAATATTTTTGCTGATAGATGACTAAACTAAATAAATGAACCAATGTAGTTGAGATTAAAATAAAGTTTTACATTTTTATTCAATATTTGATTAAGTAGACATACAAAGTGTTTCTGCTAAAAGCCACCATGATCTAATCTCTGTTATTTTTAACTTTAGACCATTTGTCATCTGGACTTTTTTTTTGAATTTTAGCTGAAATTTTAGAATTTGATGTTAAAATTTTACTATTACTGTTTAGATTTTACAATTTCTAATTTGAAATTTGCCTATTCAGTTCCTTTTTTCTCATTGGGAAAGTTGTTCCCTGTTTTTAGTTTAATCTAAAAATGTCATTGGTGTACTTCTGAAATGAACATAAAACCATTTTATTTAGAAAACAATAAAATAAATAAATGGGTTGTAATGCATGGAGATTCAATGCAGCTATGCTCATACAGCCATATAGCTGTTCTGCATAGATAAATTCATAATGAGCAAATTCCATATAATAAAGCTGTTATGTTACAGTTTTGTTAATGTTATGTTAGTTATATGTTATGTTACAGACCAGTTAGCTTGACTTCTGTTTCAGGGAGGTTAGAGTCACTGGTTAAAGAAGTAATGCAGGACCATCTAGACAGTAATGCATCTAAACTGCAGTCACAGCGTATATTTGTTAAGGGGTAGTATTGTTTCAACAATTTGATTGGATACTGTAATACAATCACAAAGTAATTGGATGTGCAAAATAATTTTGACATCATATACTATATTCAGAAAAGCTTTTGAGACTGTTGCACATAAAAGACCACTGTACAGATTTGGGAGGTATGGCAGTGTGCAGTGTGATATGGCATTAAGGGTAAGTTACTGCTATGGATAAGGTGATGGTTGAGTGGAAGAAGACAGTTGTTATCAGTGGGCATTACTCTTCTTGGACAAACATTATTAGCGGAGCCCCCCCAGGGTTGAGTGCTAGGCCAACTTTTATTTTTTATATTTATTAATAATATTGAAGAAGGCATATTAGGCTTAATGTCTAAGTTTTCAGATATGAAGGTTGGCAAGTTGGTTATGACAGTAATTAGTTTTGCTACTGCAAATAGGCAGTAGTATAAGAAGTTGCAATTGAAATTTAACATTGACAAATGCTAGGTACTTCATATGAGTGGTGGTAATCCCAGAATAACATTCCAACTTTGTGGCACTACACTCAGGGTGGTGGGAAAAAAAAAGGCCTTGGGGTAATGTGTAGTCAGATATGAAATTCTCTGGACAGTCCAGACAGCCTGTCAGGACAGCTCATGGGGTTTTGTCAATGATATACAGAAACTAGTAGGGATAAGGAGGTGATTATCCTTTTGCACAAGGCAATGGTAAGGCCACATCTTGAGTATTGCATACAGGTCTCTGTAGGCTTCATTTTAGGAAGGATTGAGGTGGTATGGAATGGGTACAGAGAAGGGCAACAAGTGAAGAGGTTGGTGAGGGGAACAAAGGGATGCTCTTACCATGAAAGGCTTCAGTTTTGCAAATTGCAGTGCCTGGAGAATAGACACCTGCAAGGTGATCTGATTGAGGTGTTTAAAGCTTTGAATGGATTGAGCAAGTGAAATGCTGATGAAATCCTTCCAAATCTTGCTCAGACTATGTACATGAAGGGAAATAAATTGAAATTGAGGAAGAATGGTTGCTGGATTCTTCTTCTTCTTCCAGTCACGTAGTTTGTCCCATAATAGTCATTGTTTCCCCATGTTGAACACAATCAAATGCTTTTGCATAATCTATAAAACACAAAACGACTGGAACATTGAATTCTTTGCATTTTTCAATAATCAGTCATAGGCTTAAGATCTGATCTCTGGTTCCTCTACCACTTCTGAAACCTGCTTGCCCTTCTGGCATTTCTTCTTCAAGTTTTCTTGAGATTCTGTTCAATATGATTTTAAGAAAAATCTTGCTAGTGTGAGAAATTAGGCTAATAGTCCTGTAATTTGCTGGATAGGTGTGTGGAAATTTATCTTCAGCCAATGGGTAATTGATTGTAGGAGTGGTAGATATGTACGTTGTTGTGGGTATTTTAAAAAGATTCAAGGAAAAACTAGACAGACTGTTAGAGGGATTGCTTCCTTAATAGTAATAGTGAAAAAATGATGCAAGAAAGCAAGCTTATTACAGCATCAGCCACAAAAAACTACACTTCCCATATCACTGTCCATTCACTATAACAGTTTGACTAGTTCTTCCTTAAATTTATTCAAACTACCCAATTTTACATTATATCACATGGAAATTTCTTCCAAAAATCAGCTACCGTTGACTAAAGACAAATTTCCACACATCTGTCCTGCAACCATCCTTCCTCAATATGAATTTATGGCCACTTGTGTGTAGTCTGAGCAAGAGAAAGGATTCAGTCAACTTCAAATTTACTCAATCCATTCAGAGCCTGTAACACCTCAATCATGTCACAGGTGTCTAGTCTCTAGATGCTGCAGTTTACAAAACAAGCATTTCCTGATAAGAGATCCTTTTGTGCTCTTTTCTGCACCTGCTCCAACTGATCCACATCCTTCCCCAAATGAGGCCTTCAGACCCGCATACAGTACTCAAGACCATTGTCTTATATCATGGGATAATTACCTCCTTGTTCCCTACTAGCAAAATTCCTGTATATCAGTGACAAAACTCCACTGGCATCATTTGCCACTGCTAATACTATACTAATTGTTGTTATTTTTTGATTCAAATAAAATACATTGTTGGGTACTTCTGAAATGAATGTAAAATTGAAATCTGAAATCTATTTTACATTCATTTTGAATGTAAAATGGTGTTTTGACTGAACAAAGGATGGAACAACTTTTTTATTGAGAAAAACAGTTTATTAGGCAAAATTTAAATTTAGAGATTGTAAAATTCCAACAGCAATACTTAGTCCAATTTTAGTAGCAAATTCAAATTGTCAGCCTAGATATGACAAAAAAGTGTAGACTGTAAAATAGCTTAAATCTAAAAATAAGCAAGATAAACAGTGCCTTTTAATTGAAACACCTTATGTAGAAATTAATGTAAGCTCAATAAAAACTATTTTAAGTTTTTCATTTTACTTTTACTTTACTGAAATTTCAGTTGGTGGATAAAATGTCAAGGGAAAAATATTCAGTGACAAGTGAAACATTTGGATTTCTACTCAATGCTTGCATAGCCAAAAAAGATGCTGGATTTACTCTTGCTGTTCAGGTATATTTTAAAGAATTATAAAAAAATTATAAAAATAGTTTATAATAGTCATATAAAACCGAATATTCACCTATTGATAAAATTGTGGCAATGAGGCAAAATTAAGCTAATTGTGGGATATATTTGTTTGCTGTGAAGGCATTCTCTCTCTCCCTCTCTCTTTATATTTAGATCCCTTTTCATATTTTAGGTTGTCACAGCATGGGATCACATCCTCTCAACTCTGCACAAAGTGAGATTTAGGTGTTATTGGAATAATATGTACTTCCCTTCTTTTACTAAGGCTTCTTTTGCCATCTGAGGAGATGAATTCCCAGTGGATGAAATTCTATTTCAAATTTGAGGAACATTTAGATCCATCTTACTACTTTTTTTTTAGCATGTCATATAGGTCTAAATTTTTGTACTAATAGAATAACAGCATCGGTACTGATCAGATATTGATGTATGTTGTATCTGGTGAAAACTGTTTTGCAGATTATCTCTACATCTTTGAAGAGTTTACTAACTTTTCAAATGTATTTGAACAGCAGAAGAGGCAAAATCATCTCAGTAAGCATAAATTCACTCCAGAAGCACTTTCAAAAATCCATAATGTGGAATGCAGTGAAGTGTAAATACAAATGAGCAAAAAAATTCCTGCAGTTATTGACCCTTACAAATTTCTGTCATGCAGATAAATAAATTGCACATGTAGGGCATAGTCTCAGTTTGTACATATTGTCAAGCAAACTAAGTTTGCTACCAAGTGTATCATTCCCATTTTGTGGAGGCATTTCAATATGAGTTGCCCAGTTAATGTATTGTGCACTTTAAATAAAACACTGCTCTAGTGGAGAAGTATATTGCTATTTATTTAATGTGTAGGCCAGTGGTACTCAAACTTTCTGAGCTCACGCTTCCCTTGAAGTAAAACATCTATAATTGTGCAATTTCTTATTATTAATTTGTTAGTACAATAATTACTAATATATGAGATAATAATCAGGATATTATTTTGTACTTAAAAAAGCATTAATGTGATGTTTGTGCTTGCTTTTTATTGCATAATTCATCAAAGCTAAGGATCATTTTCGAAATGACAACACGTATTTCTTTTTCGACATGTAATTTTGATCTGTACTTAGATTTAATGACTGCCAATGCCAAAAATCCAACTTCACGATGGTAAGAACTTACAAATGGCACTAGTATTCGCAAAGCTTTATTGCTACATTCTGGGTATTCATGCTTTGTTAAACACCAAAAATTCATAATCAAAATAAACACCAAAATAACATGCGAAAATACCCGAACCAATTGCTCGTAGTAACCAGATCCCAAGAATACAGTCAGGGAACATGATGCGTTCTCTTCGTGAAAAATACCCCAAATATTTTCTATAATTATTTACATTAATAATACAGATCAAATAGTAGTAGATATCTAATAATAAAAAAAATCATTCTTATTACATTTTTAATATTTGCCATGGAAATCTTACATAAACTATTACATCGTCTGCAACACCCCTGGTAAATTATGACATCTCCCCAGGGCATTGCAACGCACAGTTTGAGAACTGCTTGTGTAGGCTGTTATAGTTGAATGGTTGTCTTATATAAATAAAATTTAAAAGCTGCGAATTTACAATTTGAATAATGGATTTACCCATTACAATTTTTAATAAATTGCAATATAAGCCTTTTTGTATAGATATTTCAGTATCTCATAATGTAAATTTATATTACTCAAGTTTACAGTTTCTATACTGTTTTATTGGCTGTTTGTTTAATTTAAAAAGGAAAAACAAAAAGAAGAGGATAGCAAAAAATTGATATCCCTGGTTGACAGGATAAACCAAATGAGCCAAGAAGATGAAATAAGTTCACAAGAGGTTACAGATTCACAAAAATTAAAAATGATTTTTTAATTTTTGTGAAGAAGTGATTGAACAGAGTAAAACAGACATAAATTTGCAATTTATTTATCAAAAAATAAATTCTATGTTGGGTAATATGTTTTGAATAATAAATACTTATATAAATTGATAATTTATGTGCATAAAATGTGTATTTATGTTACGGTCCTGTTAATCTGAACATTTTAGTTATTCAAACATCATTACATTAATTGGTTCGATTTGTGATTGCACTGTAGTAGCAAAACTTTTTAAATTATTGGTAATGATCATAATATTACAAAAAATGAAGATAAAAGAAGCTTTTACCTCATTGCTGAATATAAAAGGAAGTTGATTAATAGGAAGAGTAGGAGGATTTTGGATGAGATTTGCATTAAACTTTTCCACTATTAGATTAAAAGAAAGAAGAAAAGCAAGAAGTAACATGGAAATATTTTTTTAGAAGTGAGTGTGAACTGGAAACAAGACTAGGATTAATCCTTTGGCAATGATATTTGCTTGCTTACCTTTTGTTTATAGATCATTATAGAGTTAGGTATTGTAATTTGCTGAATTGTTGGAATTTAATAATATAAGTTAAGCCTGAAGCACTGGATTGAAAGTTTTAAATTCTTTGTTGGATTTTTGCTAGAAATGGAGAAAACACATTGTAGTGTTTGTATGTAATATTAATAACAAAATGAAAAAACAGTAGTATGTAATGCTTATTCTAATATCTACAAAGTAATGAATTTTTGCTTATTATATTTAGTACTATATATATGTACATGTCTATACACAAATACATGCATGTAATTTTTTTAGGTACTGAGAAAAATGGTTGATGTAAGGGTGTTTCCTTCTGTATACGTTTTTAATATGATGTTGAGAGCAGCTCGAGACTGTGATATTGGTCCACCTGAGGTAGCATCACTCCTTTTAATGAAGTGGAAAGCAGGTCACACAAAAAGACAGAAGAGTTCAGCAGAGAAGAAAATGTTAAACTCTAATGTTATGACACTTCTTCCCGTCACCACCACAAATATTTCTAAAGAAACTGAAGATTTTGACTGTACTATGCAAGAAATGTCTACTAGTAACGAAAGTGATAATTTAAATGTGGAGACCCCTCATTTGTCACAGGAGTTTGATAACTGTGCATTACAAATTCCAAAAATGGAAGATTCATGGAAATCCATTATAGACAAGGGTAATGCCAGTCAGCTTGCTGTAAATGTGCTTCTTCCTAGACCTACACATGGACCACCAATTTGGAAATTAGAGAATATCATTAAACCAGAAGACAGGTCAGTTGTGTGTAATAATGTTGTTGTATTTTAAGTCATTCTAGAAATCGTGTCTTTTCCTGATAACTTAATGACTTAAATAAGTAATTAATAAGCCTTTTATTTTCTGTGAATTTTATTCATTCTTTCTTCTTTTTTTTTTTTTTTTGCCCAGTAAGAGTTTTTATTTAAATTTTTGCAAAAATCGAGAAACATTCTTGAATTCTAAACTGAGAAATTTTAAAATAATGTATTAACTTTTTTGATTTTGGAAATAATAGCATGCCCTTGCCTTTTTTTAAATAAAATATAATAAAAATTGTTCAATATTTCCTTAATCTTGTAATTTAATATAGTTTTCAGACATTTCTTTTGAGTAATTAAAAGGTGTGTGGAAAGCATGTTTATTTTTTATGATTTAAGTCATTCTTGTTGGACTGATGTCTTTTGGTCTTTCAAATATTTCTTATAATAAGCTGTCATTATTAAATTTTAGTCTTGATATTTATATCTGGGCTGATGTACAAGTTTACTCAGTTTTTTACGTCATGTAATATAATTTTAAAGAAAACAAATTAGGTAATGGATGTATTTGTGTTTCATTTCAGGTGCATTTTATTATAAAATGTGCCTTCTGAATTAAAAAAAAAAATTATTCAGTAATGTACTTAAGAAGTATTTACTAAATCCCTATCATGTGATGTTCATGTGATCAGTAGCTGTAAGATGAGATCATGTAGCAGGTCTTCTGGGAGGGGGAGGAGAGGAGAAATGGGTGCATTAGGAATGCAGGTTAACCCATGATATTTAGTGTAGCAGTTCCAGAAAAATATTATAAATAAGTGTTGAAATTGTGAAAAGGAACCCAGCTGCTGTTTCAACTATACTGCAATGTTTCTGTAGGGGAAAGGGCTGTGAAATCAGAATTCAACTTAAAACTTCCACAAAAATCAAAAGAACATGCACTGAAAATTTAATGTCAATTTGACTTTTCCTTTTCAAGTGATGTTTGAATATTCAAACTAATATAGATTTATATTAGTATTGCTATTAGCCATATTGAGACATGTGGCAGAGAAGAAAAATGCATGGGATACTTATAAATTAACAGGTGACACGGAAGCCTATGATAAATATAAGCTAGTCTGTAACCAAGTCACAAAGGAGGTTAGGCAGGCAAAGGCAGATTATGAGAAATCTTTGGCAAGGGATGCAAAGAAAAACAGCAAAGAGTTCTTTACTTATGTAAACTCTAGAACGAAGGGGATGAATCAGATTAGTCCACTTGATGTCGATGGTTCAACTGTTGAAGATCCTGCTCACGAAGCTAACAAACTAAATGAGTATTTTGCATCTACATTCACATATGAGGAGTTATTGAGGGAGGGGAATGCCAGAGGTGAATTAAACTCTGGCAGTGAGCTAGATGATTTTGTAATAACTGAGAGCAAAGTGGAGAAGAAATTGTTGAAGATAAACATAAGAAAGGCACCTGGGGTGGATGGGATCTATTCGGTTATATTAAAGAAGGCAACAAAGGAAGTAAGCAAACCCTTAGCTATAATTCTGAGGGCTTCCTTGGACTCAGGGGAGGTACCCATGGACTGGAGATGTGCAAATGTGACCTCAATTCACAAAGGAGGATCAAAGGGCGACAAGTAATTACAGACCTGTTAGTTTAACTTCTGTTCCAGGGAAATTAATGGAGGCACTGGTTAAGGAAGCACTGCAGAATCATCTAGACAAGACTTCAGTTATAGCTTGTACACAGCATGTGTTTGTTAAGGAGAAGGCTTATCTGACCAATTTGATTGGATACTATGATGTGGTCACAAAGAAACTGAATGCAAAGATTAACTTTCATAATATATATTTGGATCTTAGAAAGGCCTTTGATACTGTTGTACATGGAAGGCTGCTGCACAAATTGGAGCAGTGTGGCATTGGAGGCAAATTGCTGCTATGGATAAAGGAATGGTTGAGTGGGAGAAGACAGTGATGATCAATGGACACTGCTCTTTGTGGACTAATGTTATTAGTGGAGTCTCAAAAGAAAATATTCAGGGTTCGGTATTGGGTCCATTGTTGTTTTCTGTATTTATTAATGATATTGATGACGGTATATCAGGCTTAATGTCCAAGTTTGCAGATGATATGATACGAAGGTCAGCAGGGTTGTTAATGACACTATGCTGTTCCAACAGGATCCAGAAAAGTTGAGCAAATAGGCTGAGGGGGGGCAACTGAAGTTTAACATTGACAAATATGAAATTCTGCATATGGGAAGCAGTAACCCCAGAGTAACGTATCAACTGTGTGGTACTACACTGACAGTGGCAGAGAATGAAAAGGACCTGGGGATAATTGTGCAGCCAGATATGAAGTTTTCTGATTAGTGCAGAGGGTCATGGTGTCTTGTTAATGATATACAGGAATTTTTCTAGTAGGGATAAGGGGGTGATTATCCCCTTGTATAAGGCAATGGTCAGGCCACACCTTGCCGACCAGACTAGCCAGGTGGGTAAAGTGCCTGCCTGGCAACCCAAAGGTCGTGGGTTCGATTCCTGCCTCAGGCTTGGATCAAAGTACTGCAAAAACCTTGGGAGGTGCATGATGGCCACAGAAGCCTATGCGCCAACAACTACCAAAAAAAAAAAAAAAAAAAAGGCCACACCTTGAGTACTGTATACAGGTCTGGAGGCTTCATTTTAAGAAGGATGTAGAGCTGCTGGAACGAGTACCGAGAAGGGCAACAAGATTAGTGAATGGAACAAAGGGTTGCTCTTACGAAGAAAGGCTTAAGTTTTGCAAATTAGTGTCTGGAGACTAGGCACCTGTGAGGTGATCTGATTGAGGTGTATAAAGCTTTGAATGGTTTGAGCATGCTCAATGCTGATGGTATTCTTCCTCTTGCTCAGAATAATCGTCTGAGAGGGCATAAATTTGATTTGAGGAAAGGCAGTTGTAGGATAGATGTGTGGAAGTTTGCCTTTAGCCAGCGGGTGATTGATTGCTAGAACAGACTTCCATCTGTCGTTGTAGAAGTTGATAGCTTAAATAGATTCAAGGCAAAACTAACAAACATTTGGAGCAAGTGGATGGGTGAAATGAGAAGGGTTTTTTTTTTTTTTTTTTTTTTGGCTGATGATATATAAGCTTGCTTTCTTGTATAATTTGCCTTTACTAATGCTAAATATAGTGCAAGGAAGCCCAGGTAAGTACTCATGTAAGTACTTATCCAGCTGAACATTAAACTTCTTAAAGCTCTCAGTGGCAACTACTCATGGAGGTAACTTCGTCCAATAATTAACAACTCACTGCCTACAAGAAAACTTCCTACAGTATGCTCTAATTCTCTTCCCCTGTAATTTGAATTTATGCTCCTAATTCTGGAATCATTTATAACAGTGAAAGGCACCTCCGTGGGCAGGAGCAGCAGTGCGTAGCACACACTTCTTGATTAGACCGGGGTTTGAGCCTGTGACCACCAAATACAGCGGATGCGGAAAGGTTAGGGAATGACCACCGCATATCCCTGGAGAAATATGGCCTTAGTTGCTAATGCTCCTAAAAAAACAAATAACAAACATAACAGTGAAAGTTTCACTTTTATTCATTTTACTTTCCTCTCTCAGAGCCATATAGACCTTAGTCAGATCCTCTAAGAATACTAAGCTCTGTAACCTTCATATTTGTTGTCTTCCCTTCTATGGGTACCCCTTTTGCAGATCTCACCAAATGGGTTGCCTCTCTTTGATCTTCTGTGACTGTGATTTTCCAGTTGCCTTATACTGAGGGATTATGACCTCTCTATCTCCACAAGAAAATATTCAGAAATCATTGAGAGGAGCTTGATACAAAAAATAATTTTTACATCATATACTTAGTTCTCAGTAAATATTATGACAATTCGAATGAAAGACTGTTGTACAAATGGAGTAGTGTCACATTAAGAACAAGTTACTGCTGTGGATAAAGGCATAGTTTAGATCAGTGGTTCTTAACCTTTTTCTACCTACGTACCCTTTGTCAAATTTAAAATCAATTGCGAACCCCCATTATAAAATATCTTTATTTGTACAATATTTTAGTAATCTTAGATATTTAACAAGCATAAATAATGTATACAAATAAAAAAAGAAAATAGAAAAAATAAAATCAGAAGTTTAATGTGAGCATTTTTGCTGTTTGTTCATTTTTAAAACGGTGAACTGGGGAACCGTCATGTCAATAAAGAAACATGCATATCATGTTCCGCAAGAAGCCTATTTTGCTTCTTCATTTTTAATGAAATGCATGTTGAAAATCCTGCTTTGCACATATAAGTTATCACAAATGGAATTAAAAGATTCGTGGCTCCTCTGATAAACAGAGTTGTTTCTTGGAAAATCATGCACTGGCCTATGATGGAGAGGATAGGTGGAAATTAAAACATTAAATTTTAAAGTTCTCAACAATTATTTTGTTGTAAAAACATAAGTAAAATAATTTAAATATATTTCATATCATTAAATACATATAGTGATATTCGTAAGGGATGAATTTTTTTTATTTTATTTATTACAAGAAATATTGTATTTTACATACGTTTACATATCAAGACCTGTGTACCCCCGAAAGACTTTCAAGTACCCCAGGTTAAGACCCACTGGTTTAGATGGTGATTTTTATTGTTATTAGTTGGGCCCTTCAGGGTTCAGTTCTGGGCCCTTTTTTTTTTTTTTTTTTTTCAATATTTATTAATGATATTGAGAAAGTCATATATAGTTTAATATCCAAGTTTGCCGATAGTTAGCAGTGGATTAATGACAGGAATCAGACTGGCAGATGGGCTGAGAAATGGCAACTGAGGTTTAACATTGATAAATGCAAGGTATAACATTTAACTAGCAGTAATCCCAGAATAAATATTTCATATTTAAATATGAAATATATTTAAATTATTTTACTTATGTTTTTACAACAAATAATTGTTGAGAACTTTAAAATTTAATGTTTTAATTTCCGCCTATCCTCTCCATCATAGGCCAATGCGTGATTTTTCAAGAATAATATACCATTTGGATGGTATGTTATTCTGGGATTTATTCTGGGATTTTGGCTGAAAACAAAAAAGACATAGTGGTTGGTAATTGTACAGTCTGGCATGAAATTCTCTGAACAGTGCAAACATTCTGCTAGGACAGCTCATGGGCCTCTGTTCATGACATACAGGAATTTTATTAGCAGGAACAAGGAGGTGGTTATCCTCCTTGACAGATGGAAGTATGTTCCAAAAATCAACCACCTGCTGGCTAAAGGAAAATTTCCGCACATCTATTCGACAGTTGTCTTTGCTTAACTTCAATTTATGCCCACTCAGGTGCTAATCTGAGTAAGAGGAAGGATCCCATCAGCATTGAGCTTGCTCAAACCATTCAAGGCCTTATACACCTCGATCAGATCACGTTGCAGGTGCCTAGTCTCTAGACGCTGCAATTTTCAGAACTGAAGTCGTTCTTGGTAAGCGCAACCTTTTTTCCCAGCACCAGTCTCGTTGTCCTTCTCTGTATTCATTCCATTAGCTCCACATCCTAAAATGAGGCCTTCAGATCTGTATACTGTACTCGAGGTGTGGACTGACCATTGCTAAGGCCTTATCCCTGCTAGCAAAATTACTGCTTATCATTGACAAGACTCCATGAGTTGCTCTGGCAGCTTGTCTGCACTGCTCAGAAAACTTCATAACTGACTGCACAATTACCCCCAGATCCTTTTCATTCTCTACTACCGCTGAGTGTAGAACCACACAGTTGGTAGGTTGCCCTGGGGATACTGCTACCCATATGCAATACTTTGCATTTGTCAATGTTAAACTTCAGTTGTCATTTCTCAGCCCATCTACCCAACTTTTCTAGATCCTATTGCAATTGTATTCTGTCATTAACAACCCTGCCAACCTTCGTATTGTCTACAAACTTGGACATTTAGGCCTGATATACCTTAATGAATATTATTGATAAATATAGAAAACAACAATGGGCCAAAGACCGAACCCTGGTGGACTCCATTAATAACATTCTTCCACAAAAAGCAGTGTTCATTGATTACCACTCTCTGTCTTCTCCCACTCACCCATCCCTTTATCCATAGCAGCAACTTGCCCTTAATTCCATATTGCTCCTGTTTGTACAGCAGTCTTTCATGTGCAACAGTATTAAAAGCTTTCCTGAAATCCAAGTGTATGATATCAGAATTATTTTTTGTATCCTTTGTGACCACATATTATCCAATCAAATTGGTCAGACCACACCTCCCCTTAACAAACCCATTCTGTGTCTGAACTGTATCTGCAGTCTTGTCCAGATGATCCTGCAATGCTTCTTTAACCAGTGACTCATTTTTCCCTGGAACAAAAGTTAAACTAACATGTCTGTAATTGCTCATGCTTTCCCTTTGATCCTCCTTTGTGAATTGGTGATACCTTTGCACATCTCCAATCCGTGTGGACATCCTGTGAATCCAAGGATGCTCTCATAATTATGGCTGAGAGTTTGCTTACTTCTTTTGCTGCCTGATTTAGTATAACTGAATAGATCCCATTCACTCCAGGTGCCTTTCTTATGTTTAACTTCAATTTCTCCTCCACTTTGCTCTCAGTTATTACAAAATCATTTAGCTCCTGTTAGTTTCTTAAACATCTGGCCTCCACTTCCCCACAGAATTCCTCAGGTTGCTGACAAACTGAACGAGAGTTCAGTTTGTCAGCAACCCGAGAAGGATCATCAGTAGTCGAACCATTAGCATCAAGTGGTCCAATCTGATTTATCCTCTTTCTTGTAGAAGTTTACATAAGTAAAGAAGTCTTTGCTTGCTTAACCATTTTTGCAACACGATTACAGACTAACTTGTATCTACCATAGCCTTCTATGTCACCTGATAATTTGTGTGCATCCCATGCATTTTTCTTCTCTGCCACAAGTCTCATTAGTTGATATGACATTCTTTTAGGATTAAACCTTGAACAGTATTTCTTAGTTGGAATGAAAAGCCTAGTAGCCTCTAAGGTTAATTCCTTGAATGCTTCGCATTTAGAATTTGCTCTTGGTAATATCATCAGTTGGTCCCACTGTACAGAACCTAAAAAATCTCTGAGACTGTAGTCACCTTTACGAAATCAAAAACCCTTCCCTTTACCCCTGTTGGTAGTTATAACTTAAATAAATCCCATATCAGTGCACTGCCACCAAGTGGTTCTTTTATCTGCAGATTCTTAATGCACGAATAATCACTGCTGATAATCAGACCAAGATTATTACTCTCTCTTGTTGCCTCTCGATCATGATGCTGTAGAAAACAATCATCCAATAAAAGCACAAAAGCCTTTCTAGTGTGCAAGTGACCACCCCACAAGTTCCAGTCTATATCTGGGAAGTTAAAATCTCCTATTATAAGATAATCTGATTTACCGGCTCACTCTATTTCTCTGTACAATTGTTCGTTGTACTCATCTGAGTCATTAGGCCTATAACACACTCCTACCTTCATATTTGCTGTCCCAGTGCTTATGTCACACCAAACTGACTCAACGTTGCACTGTCCATCCATGTTAACTGGACACACTGCCTTAGATTTTGTTAAACTCACAGCATAATCCCTCCTCCCTTCCTATCCTGTTTGTCACTTTCTGTACCCAAGTGACCAAATTCAAATATTTCAAATATCAAACTTTTATCAAACTAAATTCAAATTATGCATTCCTTATATCTGTGTGACACCACATCTCTGACATCCCAACAATATCGGCCTTTGTCAGTCTTCGCCAGCACTTCAAATTCATCAAATTCATTCACTATACTCCTAGCATTGGTGTACCTGCAAGTATACATGCACTTATTCTTACCCTTAGTTACTCTAAAGGTGCCTCTGTAGCCAGGTGGGCAGGAGCAGCAGTGCGTAGCACACGCTTCTTGATTAGACCAGGGTTCGAGCCCGTGACCACCAAATACGGAGAATGCAGAAAGGTCAGGGAATGACCACCGCATATCCATGGAGCGATATGGCCTTAGTTGCTAATGCTCCTAAAAACCAAAACAAACAAACAAGTAAGTTACCCTAACACAGCACATGTATTTACTTGTTCTATGATGACTCCCAGCAGTTCTTGAAAACCCCAGTAACTTGCTAACTATCTGAGGCACAGCTACTATGCTCAGTGTTAGATGTCTGAAAAATGATATATAACTGAAGTATTTTGGCCTGTGTTGCTTTGAAACTCACCGTGACTATGAGATAAGTACATCTTTCCTCTAACTTGAATGTATTTATGATTTGCTGGTTTAATGGGATAAAAAAAGAGAAGTTTTTCTGAGTAAAACCTACACTTCCAAAGTCAACAAATAACCTGATCACTGCTCAAATAGCCCTTTAAAAGTTCTTCCACTGACAATAGGAATAAATCACTAGTCAGAAAGCTGAGACATTTTCAAACAGGAGTCAGGCAGCAGAGCCACTAAACCAAAAAGTATTGGCTAAGGTAAAGAAAGCCCACACAAGAAGCATGCACAATTTCGATGAAATGTACTGGTAAAAGTACTTTGCTGTAATGGGATTTGTATTGTTGCTTGCTTGGTAAACAGATGGTGGGTGTTGTGAGTCTGGAGTAGAAGTCGAATCTCACAGGAGCTTGAAACCCTCCCAAAGTGGAGGGGGGTAACCTGACATTTTTTCCTTTTGAATCACTAATATAACCATGAACAGAGTCATATTGGACGTTCTGGCATCGTAAAAAATGTTCGTAACGTAGTTTCACCAGTAAACTTTTTTGAAGTTTGCCATGGTTCTCGTGTGGGCTTCCTTTGCCTTTTTTTTTTTTTGCTTAATAAACAATTTATCCACCAGTGATTCTAAAGAAAAAAGGTCAGGTTACCCCCTCCACTTCGAGAGGGATTCAACCTCCCATGGGGCCGCCTCTGTAGCCAGGCGGGCAGGAGTGTAGCACACGCTTCTTGATTAGACCGGGGTTCGAGCCCGTGACCACCAAATACGGAGGATGCGGAAAGTTCAGGGAATGACCACCGCATATCCCAGGAGCAATATGGCCTTAGTTGCTAATGCTCCTAAATAAAAAATAAATAAATAAAATAAAATAATCTCCCATGGGATTCTCCCATAACCGATAACACCCACTATGTTTACTGAGCGAGCAACAATACAAATGCCGTTACGGCAAAGTACTTTTACCAGTAAATTTATCAAACTTTTGCGTGCTTCTCGCGTGGGCTTTCTTTACCTTCGCCCAAATACTTTAGGATTAGATAATTTACATGTTTAAATGTTTTACATATATTTCTCATCTCATCTCATCACTCTTCATTTATATATGCTTCTGCCTTTTAAAAATGTTTAATTTTTGCTATCTTTAAGAATGAATGGGCAGCAGTCTTTGCCTCCACGAGTAGTTTCATTCTTCTTTTTTGTTGATGTGCAACTTTAGTGCACTGCTAGACTAGGAGTTAGATATAAATTTGTAAGAATTCACCAGTGGGTCTGTCTACTAAAAGTTCTCTAAAACCACAGGTTTCCCGTATATTTTACTGGTAATACAGGTAGTTCTTGACTTTACGAGTTAACTCGTTCCTAGCACATGCTTGTAAATCAGGAATTTATTTCCCATAGACATAATATTAAAAATAGGGGTTACGTTCTCAACAATGAAATCAGGTAGCTAATTAGTTTGTTTAAACAATGATTGATTTATCGAAAGAAATTAAAACGTATCCTGTAAAATCAAGCAAATTATAATAATAGAAAAATTATTTATAACTTAGAAATGTTAAAGAATGTTTATTCTTCATCATCATCGACTAAATGCACACTCGTTGATCACTCATTATTGGCTTGGCACTCATTGGTTTGTTGCACAAGGAGTCATCTTCAGAAATGTTTCAAGAAGCGTTTGTTTCCAAGATAATCTTCTCTTTTAATTATGAATTTCACGATTGCATGCATAAGCATTTTTTAACAGCACACACAAATTGCAACTAACACGATTCGCGTGGAGTAACAAGTTTACAAAGCTTAAAAAAAAAGCAATGAAGAGCAGATTCTGAAAATTTATTTGTTTTTTATACGATTGAAGATTTCAGTAAAGGGAAAACACATTTCACCCTAATAACGTAAAAAAACCACACAATTCCAGCTATCGGTATTTTTGCAAATGCAAGAAGATCAAGTTTACTACCCATTTATAATTTCTTGCAGAAACAGAAAAGCCAAATAAACCGGAAAGTGCAAATTGTTTTGTGGTCGTGACTTCCAGAAATGTGCTTTAGAAAAATATCACAAAGGCATTTAAAATCGATTCTTATAATGGAACATATGATAACGATAAAAGTGTAGTGCATTTTAATGATTTGAATTGGTAGCTAATATAATTTACAAACCACGCTCGCGACTTTTTATATGGCCTTAAAGGCACGCTCTTGGCCTTAAAAATGATATTTTAGAGAGATAAATAGCTTAGTTGTACAGCGAAAATTTCAACTTCCGAAATCATGAAATGAATTACCAAAAAACAATTATTATTGAATTCACATTACAATATTTTAACAATACGATGGTGTCTTTGGAAATGATTAATATCATAAAGAGGGATACACTGTATTGTATAGCTACATACATGTTTTGGAATGCGGTATTTATGAATGTTTAACATTCATATTTTCGATTTTGTTGATACTTGATACTTGGGGGGAAAAAAACTCGTAAACCCGGGAATTCGTAAAGCGAGAACTGCCTCTATACTTCTTAACAATGAACATTAGAAGAAGGGCACTTTGTGAGAATATGTTTAATTATTAAATTAGTGTTGTATCCATTACATTGGGGTGTGCTTTCATACCATAATAAGTAGACATAGGTTAGATAGCAATGTCCTATTCTGAGTAAAACTAGAATGACTTCTTTGTGTAGTTTCAGTTCTGCAAATTACAGTGTCTCGAGACTTGATTGAAGTCTGTTAGGTCTTTAAATGGATTGAATGAACTAAATGATGATGGCTTCTTTACTCTTTCTTGGATGACACACATCAGGGTACAAAAATTTAAATTGATAAAAGGATAGTTACTGGATAGATATATGAAAGTTTGCTTTCAGCCAGAGAATAAAAAATTGTTGGAACAAACTTCTTCCATCTGGTGTTGTAAGTGGGTTGTTTGAATAGGAAGGTTTTTAAGGAAGGTTTAGACAAATTATTAGAGGGATGGACAAGTGATGTTGGCAGTTATTTTTATTTATTTATTTTTTTTGTGCAATGTTGTATAAACTCGCATCATTTGTCACAGTAAAATACAACTCTGCTTGTTCAACGAATAATTTTTTTTTTTTAATGAAGGAGCTAAAAAAAATAAATCAATACATCAGAACGATCACACAGATAAATATTAAATTGATTATTGATCATGCAACTTAAAACTTAATATCCTTGAAACTGTCCTTGTTCACTTCTATAATACAAATCCAGTGGTCACACTGAAGGAAGCATGGGGAAATTTACTGTGCTTTAATTTACATTACAAAATTTTCACAGTGTGTATTTGTTGAAAATTTGTGGGTTTAAATGAAATGTGATCTTGTACTAAAAATATTTTAAAGCTGTTGGAGTGACATTTGTAATTAAAAATGAATTATTAACCAAAAGTAATTAAACATCAGTTAAGCAAATTAAGGATAGTTACATTTTCATGCGATTTTTGTAAAACAAGAGACAGAACAGGTATCAGCTTAATAGATAACTACAGTTTAAATCACTGTTACTCTGTGATAATTACCTTTATAAATTGCATCACTTTTCCAGCTGTGTAAGGATTTCCAGGCAATTAAGATAAGGTAGATGATATAAGGCAGCACAAACTGATTGCCTTCCCCACCAACTAGTTGATCAGAGAGAGACTGAGTAACCTATTTTACCTCTCAATTTTGTTGTGTATATAGATTATAAACTCGAGGAAAAAAAAAAAAAAAAAAAAAGGAGGAAAAGGAAAAAATGAATTTATTATAAATATATATTCTGTTGCTGAAAAGATGCATCTATAATGAACCTTCTCTCTCTCTCTCTCTCTCTCTCTCTCTCTCTCTCTCTCTCTCTCTCTCTCTCCATATTTCGATTTATTGTCTTGTCTTTAATTTTTTTACATTAAAAGCATTAGGGCAGGATTTCCCAAAGTGTGGTCTGTGGCCCGGTACCAGTCCGCGAAATGAAAATGTAATAAAATATCAAATACCCAGTTATACTAAAAATACTCATTAAATAAATATTTATTTGCCCAAAAACAGGCGCCTCCGTAGCCAGATAGGCAGGAGCAGCAATGCGTAGCACACGCTTCTTGATTAGACCGGGGTTCGAGCCCATGCCCACCAAATACGGAGGATGCGGAAAGGTCAGGGAATGACCACGGCATATCCCCGGAACAATATAGCCTTAGTTGCTAATTCTCCTAAAAACCAAATAACAAACAAACAAACAACAACAAACAGCCCAAAAACAAGCTCACAAATATGTCAATTTTATGTAAACTTTTGATAATAAACAAAGAAATGAATTACCTAATTGCATTATTACTGGTATGTTACATGTCCTAATGGTAGTGTCATTATTTCCTGAACCTACGAGTATAATTATTGAAAATACAGCAAACCCCCGCTATTCGCGGGGGTTACGTTCCTGAGAAATGCCGCGAATACCGAAAACGCGAATACTGAGTTATGGCTCCCATAGTAATAAAGGGGTTCCGTTCCAAAGTATGAAATATATAAGAAAAAAACTAGTCTAAAATTTTGTCTATGTATGTATTATATGTACCTTCATAATATGACTATGTACATAGACAGTACCTAGTGAAATGCAAGCATATGGCATCGAAATGAAAATAAGAAACAATTTAATATTAAATGTAATATTTATTAGAAATTTCAAACAAATCTTTCAAACCAGCGTCTTTGCTAACTAAAAAAACCTATCCCGCCAGTGCTATCACCAGTTTCGCTAAAGTGTTGATAAGGAGTTTTGCGTTTTCACGAATGATGAGTGAATTTAACGGAATTTTATTTTGAGTTCGATCTTCTATCCACAGATTTAAAGCCTTTTCCATTTTTTATAATTTAACATCACGAGTTACAGAGCAAATTTTTGAAGCAATTAGCGCGTTTTCACGGACACTACGGCCGATTTTTTCTTCCGATTTTTTGATTGATCATACCGTTGACTCATTGATTTTATAACGTTTTGCCACTGAGGAGACACTTTCACCATTAGAAATTTGGTCTAATAACTCAATTTTATTCGCTAATGTCATCACCTTCTTTGATATTTTCACATTTCTCTTGTTATTCGTAGTTATATTTTTGTAGGGGTTAGAAAGAACTTGTCCACAATAAAGTCACTTTCTTCCGTTAACACACTCGAAAAAGTCTGTTTTACACTGCAAAACGGTAGATTTATCACTTTTGTAAGCATATGAATTTATAAATTTATTCAATTTATAAATTAAAAGCAAACGACGAAACCTTCCATAACAAGCGCATAACACATATTGAACAAGGATTAGCGAGAAACATTCACGCTCGCGATTTTGTCACCCCTCTCCCCCTACCCACTGAGCGCTGTTTTGACCGGGAAAGATAATTTTAGCCATGCTCATGTTTTTTTATGGCGGAAAATATCCACGGCGCTTTAAAATTCACATTTTTTAGGTTTCATTTTATATTAAATCGGCGATCGCGAATACGCGAAACCGCGAATACAGATACTGCGAATAGCGGGGGTTTACTGTACATTAATTTATAGCTATAGGTGGGTCGTTAAAAAAAAAAAAATCTGCGAACACCGGTCCACGCTTGTAAAAGTTTGGTAAACCCTGTATTAGGGCATCCCATAGGCATGTTCAGAAACCTCAGAATTTCTGGTATTCCATTTTTCTACATGTTTACTCTCTCATCCTCATTTCAAATAACCTTCCTGTCTCCCTGACGTAAATATTTTTTCTCAGCTGCTTGTGCTTTTTCAAATAACATGTCTGCATGCCATTGGGGAAATTGCATTGCTTAGAAATTGCTGAGTTTTTTATAAGTTTTAAAACCACATTAAGTCCATATTTTTTTCATATTCTCATGGTTTTATCTCCTATTCCTTTTATATAAGGTATTATGACTGTTGCTTTTAAATTTGTCTCTTTTCTGTATTTATTACTATCAAGTGCAATCCCATTTCTGTAATTTCTCTTGTATTTGCATATAGTTTTGTCAGCCATGACCTGTGGAAACCTATTGTTCCTAATGGTAATTATTAAAATATAATTATTTTTTATAAAAAATTATTTTGGAGTAACAGTCATTTAAGTTATAGTTATCTCTTAATGGAAATAACTTGCAAAGGGCTCATTTAAAGTCAAGATTAAGGAAAGGATCAGCTTATTCAGATTTTGCCCATAGTCACACGTGCTCCAGCTTATACAGAAACATCCCATGTGTGACTGTGTCAGATGCTTTGCCAAAATCTAAGTATATAATGTCAAAATTGTTTCTTGCATCCCACTCCAGTGTGACTACATCATGGTAGTTCATTAGTTTGGTCAAATAATATTTTCTCTTTTGCAAAGTTGTGTTGTGATTGGTCAGGATGTATAGCTCTTGATACGATCCTGTAATGCACCTTTTACCACAGACCTAATAACCCCAGCCACTGAGATCAAACTGATCAATCTGTAATTATCCATCTCATCCTCTTCCTTTATGTACCCCTCCTTAGCATCCTTTTCTTTGTGTAATAGCAAGACATTGACACTTTGCCAATTGGAAGGGATTACTCTTGTGTCCAATGGTAAAATTGCGATTAACCCTAATGATTTTATGCACTCCTTCATAGCCTCCTATGTGGCTGGGTAAATGTCATCAGGACTTCAGGGCCTTAATTGCCTTTGAGCTTAGTAGTTTTCTCTTTAGACTCTTTCAATATCACTTATCGTACAGTACTTAGTTTTACTAGTGCAGTATTTTTCAGCCAAAAGTGGACTTTCTGTTGTGACAGTTGGCTACCATCTCAGATTACTTGGGTTATCTGTGATTGCACCACTTCGATTGTGTGAAGGTCCTATCTGGTTTATTCTTTCTGCTTTGTATTTACTTATGGAAACTCCATTTTCTCATTCTTGGCTCTCTTAGCTAGTGAATTCTCATATTCTAATGTTGTCTGCCTAACTCTATTTTGTTATAGATAAAGTTAATTATGATATATTGAAGGTTGAACTTATTGGAATAAAGTTGTTATGGAATGTATTAATGAAGAGTAATCATTTAAAAAATTTTATAAATGCGCTCTAGCCATTCCATTAACCACAAGCGGTACTGAATATGGATCATTAGATTTGATGTTTGTGTTTTATAATACTCATAATAGCATGTGCTCCAACTTTGTCATTTAAATAGTGGATAATTGAGTTTTATCTTTTTATTTAAGGTTAGCCCTTATAGGAGGAGTACAGGGTTTCCTTCAGATGATGACCACATTTAAACAAAAGCCAAATATCAAAACATTTACACTGTTACTTGACTGTATACCTAATAATACTGCAGCTGAAGATACTCTAATGGAATTTTTAAAGACTTATAAAGTGATTCCTGATACAGATTTTTTCAACATGTTAATTAAAAGACGAAATTATCGACAAGATTTTAAAGCAGCAAAGGTAAATAGTTAACAATGTCTCTTATTAGTACTTCTGCTATGAAGGTGATTCCAGTTGAGCTGTGTTTTTCTTTTCTTTTTCTTTTTTTTAACAAGAAACACAAAACAATGACCATGTTACAGTAATACTCCCTTTCAAGATGGAATAAATGTATCTATACTAATACATTTTTCAATAATAATTCAATTTTCATAGCAAGACACATGCTGACAACGATATGTGGGCAGGCTGAAAGTAATGCCTCTTATTGCGTAACTTTTGAAAGAATGTAAATAAATCAAAAAAGAAAAACATACTTTCTGCCCATCTTAACTCGATATTGTTTAGTGCTTAACAAGCGCTGGATAAAACAGTTTTTGTATGATGTTCAATAAAATTCTTTTGACTGAGAGGTCAAGTGATTGACCTCTCAGTCAAATTTTGCTTCACAGTTGCTTTAATTTCTTTCTTGGTACTACACTTAAGGTGTTAGGAAATGAAAAAGACCTGGGAGTAATTGTGCAGTCAGATATGAAGTTTTCTGAGTAATGCAAACAGGCTGCAAGAGCAGGTCATGGGGTTTTGTCAATGATATACAGAAATTTTGCTAGCAGGGAAGAGGAGGTGATTATCCCTTTGTATAAGGCAATGGTTAGGCCACACCTCGAGTACTGTGTAGTACAGGTCTGAAGGCCTCATTTTAGGAAGGATGTAAATTTGCTTGAGCTTGTACAGAGAAAGGCAACAAGATTGGTGAGGGGGATGAAGGTTAAGCCTCTTAAGCCTCTCTTACTAAGAGAGGCTTAAGTTTTGCAAATTACAATGTCTGGAGACTAGGCACCTGCAAGGTGATCTGATTGAGGTATATAAGGCCTTGAATGGATTGAGCATGCTGAATTCTGATGGGATTCTTCCACTTGCTCAGATTATGAACCTAAGGGGGCATAAATTCAAATTGAGGAAAGACAGTTGTAGAATAGATGTGCGGAAATCTGCTTTTAGCCAGCTGGTGGTTAATTTCTGGAACAAACTTCCATCTGTCATTGTGGAAGTTGATAGCTTAAATAAATTCAAGGAGGAACTGGACAAACATTTAGAGGATATGGTTGTGTGATTTTTTTTTTTATTTATTTTTTTTTATGGCTGATGCTAAGCTCATACGCTTGCTTTCTTGCATCACATGCCTCTATTACTATTATTACTATTACCTGTTGCATTGAAGGATGATCTTTAAGGGCTATAGGGAGGATTTGGAACTTCTTGCAAATATTGCCCTGCTGCAGTGAGGCCATGTGTTGTTGTTTTGAAGGAACATTACTGTGTGGCTTACTCATCTTATTGCCATTGTATTGATTTCTTTTTGAGTTGTTCACTGTGTTAGTGTACTGTGCTGTATTTGCTGTGGTCCCTTTTTCCAAAAATTCAATGTGGATAAACACCCATAGTGTCCCAAAAAATTATCAACATCACCTTGCACATTGCTTGAACTGTGTTGAAAGATACTTCAATTTAAGACATTATGACTTGTAAATGGATAACCACATAGAAATACTACCTATAAAGTATTAGCGACATAGAAAACATAATAATATTGATATCGGCACTACTTAGGAGTTTTCTATGTAGTTTTGTAGCAGTGTAATCAGTATCAAAAGTGATTTTGCCAGGCCTGTAAACTACAAATTTATAGTAGCAATACAAATATCATATTATAACATAACTTTATCGCATAGTATGTAATGTATGTAGTCTAAAATAGCATAGTTTGTAATGCCATTAATTGATTAAAGTGGGCTTAGTGTGGTTTTGTTCTTTTTTTTCTTTTTTTAGTTTGGTTTGCTGTTTTTAAATTAAATTTAAAATAAAATCATGCCTCAGATTAGAGCAGTAAAGCAAAGGGCTCAAAGTAGCAGGAATACTTTGATTTGAGGGAAAACTTACAAGGGCAGTTCTCCTTCAAATCAAGATTATGTTATGTGTGTTACCTGTATCCTCTTTGCAAAGTTACCTCTAGCAGGACATAATACAGGTATAGTGGGTCCCTTTGTGTGTGTTTGTTGCAAAGAACATGAGGAGATTAAGTGCAAATTCAGTATTCTGATGAGTTTATATGGGGGCTTGGAGATTAGGGTTGATACCCTCAGAGGGTTAAAAGACGCACCAATCAAGCACTCAGATGCCCAGCCCAACACTTGAGCCCTTGCTGCAGCAGCAGACAATGTGAGATCCTCCACAGCAGAGATCCTTCTTCCCAGAAACTAGCTATAGTTTGTGACTCAATTTTCAGGGAAATGGGACATATACTGTGCAAAAAGTACAGGTGCAATTGGACCAGGACTGTCTGCCAGGGGCTAAAGTTGATGTTGTGCAGCAGCTATCATTGTCTAAAGGCACAAAATGTGATATTGTGGTACACTTTGGTGCTAATGATATTAAGAGTAAGAGGTCTGAGGATTTAATTAACAAGTATGGTGTAATGTTGAGAAAAAAGTCGAGAGTTAGGATTGAAATTAAAAGTGTCTGAAGTTTTTCCCAGACATGATAGGATGAATTACACAATTAAAGCCTTGTCAATCAGATTTCGCCATGAAGAGACAATGCAAGGCTCGTGGGGTAGAATTTTTTTCAGTGTGGTCTGTGCTCATTAACAGGTGAGACTTTTTACAGGGATGGTGTACACTTAAAGGGGTGCAAGAATATTTGCTGGTGATGTCAAGGCAGCGTTTGGTGGATCAGAAAACTGCTAGCATTGGCACAATATGCAGACTAATAGCTTAGCGGAACCACAGGCAAGCAGGTGATTCTTGCACTGCTGTTGGAACATGTAGTAGTCTGGAAAGCAAGGTGTTGGGGATATCAAGACATGATGAGGGGGTTCCTCATGTCACAAGCAAATACATGGGCTTTATTACTAAGAGTCAAAACAGGTGCATGGTAAATGAATTTGAATTACCAGTCAAATAATCAGATGCAGTCATTGTGAGGATATTGGAGACATGGGGTCACTCAGCTATAAGGGATTCAGAATTTGAATATCAGGAGTACAATGTGTACAGACAGGACAGAAAGGCTGGGAAAGAGGTTATGCTTTTAGTTAAGAAGTACATAAAATATAAGACAGTGTATCCATTGAACATGGGTCCAGTGCAATTTTGAGTCAGTTTGGTGTGACTTAAGCACTGGAAAAACAAAAATGAGACTGAGCGTGTTATACACCTAATGACTGTTGATGTGTATAATTGATAACTCTACAAACGTATAGAGTGGGCCAGTAAATCAGAATGTCTATAATATGGGACTTTAACTTTCCAGATATTTATTCAACTTTGTGGATTGGTCACTTGCACAGTAGCAACACTTTGTGGATTTATTGGATGTTAGAGAGGCAACAAAAGAAAGCTCTCTTGTTGCCTCTGAAAGTACTCTTGATCTGATTACCAGCAGCGACATTTTTTTCATTAAGAATCTGCTGTTAAAAGACCCACTAGGTGATAGTGATCACAATGTATCAATGTGGGATTTTCTTGAATATGTAATTACTGTCAAAGGCAGGGGAAAGAGCTCTTACTTTCATAAAGGTGACTACAGTGGTTGCAGATAGTTTTTAAATTCTGTGCAGTGAGACCAGCTGATGAAGTTGCCAAAATGGGAGACATTCAGGAATATAATTGTAGAAGCTACTAGGCTTCTTATTTCAACTAAGAGATGACCTGATCAATAACAAGCTTTTTGAATCATTCACGCAGCACCTCCATAGCCAGGTGGGAAGGAGCAGCAGTGCGTAGCACACGCTTCTTGATTAGACCGGGGTTTGAGCCCATCACCACCAAATACGGAGGATGCGGAAAGGTCAGGGAATGACCACCGCATATCCCGGAGCAATATGGCCTTAGTTGCTAATGCTCCTAAAAACCAAATAACAAACAACAAAACGAATCATTCACGTGTCCAATTACTTTTGGTAATACATGTGCATTCTTAAAAGTATTAACAGGTAAGGAAATCATGGATGTGGACCAATAGACTTACATGTAATAATGATCATTTTTCCAGGGATGCCATAAACTTAAACACCAAACTCGTGTTTTTTGATAATAAGCACCAGTAAAGTCTCCCTTAATAATATTAATAGTAATTTTATAATAATAAAAACTTTATTATTAATAATTTCATTATTACTGTGAGTATTTTATGATTTAAGCATCCAGTGTGCATATCAGTTTACTCAACTCGTGCCATCAAGAGTTCTTCAGTATTTGATGGATCTAATTCCAGATTCAACTGGATAATCCACCTTGATTCCATCCAGAAAAAGAAAAATTGAAGAAGTTAGTCCCTAACTTCCTTGATGAAGCATTCATACAGTAAGAACTGACTTCATCTCAGGCAATTTCAGTGTTGTTGATTGCATTCAATATTACATGGACAGGAATGTGATTGCCAATTTCAAGAGATACTACCATATCATATCTAATTGCTTTGAGGCCACTGATGGAGAAAACAAGTCTGTTTTAAGAAAATTTCTGGAAAGCTTCACTGTCAAGTGAAGCTTTCCAGAATAGGCATTCAGGTTGTTTCCAGAATAGGCATTCAGGTTGTTTCCAGAATAGGCATTCAGGTGTTTCCAGAATAGGCATTCAGGTTGTTGCAGAAACAAATTAAATAAGACAAGAACCCAGTAGAGATCTGGTTTAAGCTGGTCAATCTACAAAGAACTGGAAGTTTATAATTAACAAGTTACATGCTTGCAATGATAATAATCTTGTTCAACATCCATTTCTAACCTTTATAATCAAAATTCAAAATCTTAATGTGTATTTATTATTATTGCTTGAATATGGTTTTAAAGAAGCAGAGGGTCCACATATTGATGTCTTTCCTCTCGATTTTAGTGGTTGATCCTTGAAAATGTCATTAAAATTGGACAATAAACAGTGGTATGCTTTGTGTTTAATGAACTCACTTTTTTTGTGTGTCCTCCATAAATTAGCTAGGATATTCTTACGATATTCTTAGAATATTCTTAAGATATTGCTTTTTATTCATTATGATTGTGGAGTTTAATTGCTTTTAGCAGTGGTCTCAGTCCACAAATCATGTTTAATCAAGTTTTAAGCATGTTTTGTTAAGTCATATTTAATTACTCATGAATGAATCTTATTAAACTTTCAAAATACTTTATATATAGAGAGAGCCTATAGGTATAGGGTGCAGAGTAGTCTAAAGAACTATCTGTTGGATCCACAGTAAAATTGCAAGAAAGTACCTGTAAAGAAAATTGCAAGAAAGTACCTGAGATTAGTAATGTGAATTTATTCATTGTTGCAATTACAATGATTTTGGCAATTTCTTCAGGGGTCAACTGCCAAAACCAAGGGAAATGCAACAAATGAGCAAGGGCCTCTGTTTCGAACATGAGATATACTCAATGCAGCGTAAATTACTGTGATAACGGAATGAATAAAAGCGTGAAAACTGACCCTACAGAGCAGAAGAAATACTAATAATAATAACTATAATAATAACTGGCATAAAAGTGAAAAAACTAAGAAAATACTAGGAAAATAATATTCGAAGAAAGAAAAGCAATGAGAAGAAAGAATGAGATGGAATTAAAATAAATATGTGGGTCGTGGTGGTACTTACTAATGTGCCATGCTGAAGCTGGGGAGAGGGCTGCGGACTGCGTGCCCGAATGCAGCATAGGAGAATTCAAATGAGAGAGATTCCCGCTAATTGTTGGTGTGTATATGTAGAGGTGAAGTGACCTCATGTGTAGGAAAGTGGAAGTAATAGAATGTAGAATTATGATTGGGTGAGAATGGATTAAACGCATGTAGCATGCATCCCAGGAAAGCATAGAGAATTGACTGTAAAGTACCGTGATATAGACTCTGAACTTATTGTAAGGCAAAAAGAGTGAATATAGTAGAGAATAGCACCTTGATTGCTTTCGAAAACTGAATTTCACTCAAGAAGGAAAGTAAATAGGATTAAGGATAGCAAATATATGAAGAAGAGTGACAAAGGTGGTTCTCAGGCAGTTTGGGTACTCTGCACCCTATACCTATAGGCTCTATATATTCTATCTATATTCCTTATAGTTGCTAGTTTCTTCTATTAATGTAGTAATCTAGAACTATAATCCCTTATACTTTTCACCCCGAATTGCCCGAGCACCACCTTTGTTACTCTTCCTCATTATGCTATTTGCTATCCTTAACTCTATTTACTTTCCTCCTTGAGCTCATTTGGGTTTTTGAAACTCATTACCCACTCTTAAAAACTTAATATTATATGTACACCAATGATCCAAAACATTATGACCAAGTCATTATGCAAATCGAAGCAACTGCAGGTGAGCTATGGTGCGAGTCGGGACACAGTATAAAAAACACCTGATACTGAGCTCCGTTAATCAGTGTTACTCTTGTTCTTCAGATGGGAAAGGCAGCAGACTTAAGCAAGTTTGACAAAGGACAAATTATAATGTCCTGATGACTGCGTCAGTGCATATTTGAAATGGCACAGCTGGTGGAATGCTCACAGTCAGCCGTGGTTAGTACCTACCGAAAGTGGTCAGAGGAGGGAAAACCCACAAGCTGCCAGCGAAGTGTTGGATGACCACAGTTCATCAATGCTCGAGGTGAGCAAAGGCTTTCCTGGATGGTAGAACCTTCAGAAGGGCAACTGTGGCACAACATTACTCCTATCACCATCATTCGGTAATTGGAATGCTGGTGACAGGAGTAATGTGTCATAACACACAGTACTTTGAACCCTGCTGAAAATGGGGCTGCATAGACACACTGCTCCAAGTGCCCATGCTAACCACGGTTCACCAGCAGCAGTGCCTACAGTGGGCACGCGAGCATCGAAACTGGACCTTGAGTGATTGAAAGAAGGTCGTCTGGTCCAATGAATCATGTATCCTGTTGCGCCATGTGGATGGCCGGGTTCGTGTGTGTCATTTACATGGAGAAGTGATGCCGTCTGGATGCACTGTGGGACGAAAACAAGCCGGTGGCAGCAGTGTCATGCTTTGGGCAATGTTCTGCTGGGATACCCTGGGTCCAGTCATCCATGTTCCGGGCACTCTGAAGTCTACCACCTACCTAAACATCATTGTTCACCAGGTACACCCTTACATGGCAATGGTCTTGCACTCTGGTGGTGCCATTTTTCAGCAGGGTAATGCGCCATGCCATACCGCCCGGATTGTTCGAGACTGATTCGCAGAAATGAGGAAGACTTCCAGGTATTGCCCTGGCCTCCAAATTCCTCAGACATCAATCTCATCGAGCATCTGTGGTTTGTGTTTGAACAGCAACTCCGATCTGTGGCGTCTCAACCAAGGACCTTACAGGAGTTAAAGAATCTGCTGGTTATGTGTTGGTACCAGATACCACAAGACACATTTAGAAATCTTGTAGCGTCCATGCCTTGCCAAGTACGAACTGTTTTTGTTGCATGTGGAGGACCAGCATCATATTAGGTAGGTGGTCATAATGTTTTGGCTCATCAGTATATATATATATATATATATATATATATATTATGTGAGGTAAAAATTAGGCAAAAGTAATAAAAACAAATAAATATGGCTATGTAGCTATCATTAGAGGCAGCAAATGCACATCCTCCACATGATGCCTAATTATATCTGATAATTAAAATAAATATGATATTTAAAATAAAATATCTAAAATAAAATATCTAAGATATTTAAAATAAATATGATATTTAAAATAGCTACATAGCCATATTTATTTGTTTTTATTACTTTTGCCTAATTTTTACCTCACATAATATAAATTAGTGGTAGTAGTGGGTTGATATGCTAAATAAGCAGCGCCTGTGCCGCCATCTATTCTTTTCCTTTCTATTATATAAGCTGGTTAAGCTTGCATTATGTCAGTGGTGTGGCTCTGATCAAGAGTGCTGTCTGTTCTATAGATTATTTTTCGCTGCATAAGGACCACCGCCATGCAAATCCTCTGCATTGGTTTATCTATCGGAGAATGGAGGGTTGGTTTGGTTCTTCGATATTTCTGCCTTTGCGATGATTTGTATGACGATTGAAATGCGGCGATTCCATGACCATTATTGGCCTCATGGTCCTCTGTCGATATGGGGCATGATGGTCAGTCTATCATTTTGATCTATTATTTTGATATTTTAGTTTTTGGGTAGTTTCTTTAACCCTTTTTTGGTGATATTTCACGTCTTTTGGAACTGGTACCTTCGAGGGGGGTACCGCTAAATTAATTATAATTGGCATTATTTTAAATTTACATCTTTTTTATTAATTGGGTTTAATGACTTAATTGACTAAATTATACAGGGGATTATCGACTACCTTTTTGTCCTATTATTTCTACTTTCCCTTCCCTGTTTGTTTATTTTATATTATTTTGCGTTTCGTTTCGCTCTGCATTATTGCCGTACTACTGGCTGATGTTTTTATTTTAAATATCATATTTATTTTAATTATCAGATATATATATATATATTTTTTTTTTTTTTTTTTAAATACAGTTATATTACATCATTGCATGCTTAAATTAGAGTAAAATCACTGTGCGTGCATGCGTGTGTGCACACGCTTATTATTAAGTCTAATTGATACCTCATGTATGCAGGATGTACTTGTTTATTTTTTGATCCAAATATTTTGTAACTGACTTTCTTTTCAGAAAAAAGAATTTTGCTGTTATATTTTAGCATAAATTGTATTTTTAGTGGTAGATGTATGATATATATAGAGCATTTCAAAAGTATGACAAAAAATTCTGAAATTTTTGGGTATAAAAAAAAAAGTCATGTAAACATGTCTGAAAACACTTTATATTCGAGTTATTGCACAGAATTTTCAAAAAAGCACACAAACATAACCTTAATTTTTAAGATTCACATATTCTTCTTCTTCAAGAGGAGTGTTTCCATTTACAGTGGGTTTCCTCAGCCTACAAGTTATTTCTTGTTAGGAATTTTTTCCCACCATAAAGTGCAGTTCAAGGTGTCTTGGTCGGTTAAGCCTCGGGCTGTCATGCACTCCTGTACTCCATCCATCCATGTCCTCCTAGGCCTTCCTCTTCTCCTTCTTCCAGGAGGTATCCATTCCAGGATAGCCTTTGGATATCTGTTTTCTTGCATTCGTTTTACATGTCCATACCATGTTAGACACTTTTCTTTGATGGTGTAAGATTCACATATAGATTTTGCAATAGTTATTTGAAGTGACATGGTTGTACTTGAATGCAAACCTTGGCCCATCAAATTGGTGATTGCCAAACATGTTTGAACATTTTTGCAATGGTACATATTATTTCGCAACCACATTCTATTCATTGCTGCGGTTCTCCAATATCTCAACTTCTACTTCATTCACCAGCCTTTTTAATCCACCCCCGAGAGTGCTCCTGTTGCCAAACAAGCAACAGGACCACTTCCATCTATTCATTTGCATTGATAGATAGCATTGAGGTGAACTCTTGTTTGTCAGCTGAATTGCATGAGAATGCTGTCTGTCATCACATTTCATCAGCTGAAATGTGATATGTGGTTTATGCATCCGTTTCTTTTCTGGAGAGAAATATCTTGAAATCGTTTTGGGTTCTTTTCTTCAAAGACCTCTGTGGCAGCTTAGTTGACATGATAGATTGTCATCCACCACTCTTTTGGAGAGGACTGGGTTTGATTTCTGTTGATGACTAAAGGAATTTCTAAAGTCCTTCTCAATCGCTGTAGTTAGCCAATCTTAGGCGGAGGAAGAATAGAGTTTTCAACTCACACAATATGCAAATTGGTCCAGGAACATATGCTTCTGACAGACATAATATACATATAGTTATGATCATACATTTGGGGCTCATTAATACTCTTCCTGGTGCATAATAACCTTCAATGTTTTTGCACCATTAAAACCAAAAATCGTCATCATCATCTCATTAATACCAATTTCTTTTTTTTTTTCACTCCTTCCAAAAAAAAGTGTCAGTAAGCTTGGTCTGGTAGTTTCCATGTAAGAACGTGTGGTCTTATTAACTGATCACTGACAGTACTGCACCATATGTGCATATTATTATACATAGAGAATTTCTCTTAATGGATACCTTGTCATTGCACTATGTAGATTTTCTTTCACCCATCTTTGCAAGTTGATTCTGTCCTGCACAAAGCTTGTTTCATCAGTAAATGGTATCCAGTTTACAAAACTGGAATCTTGACATTGACATAACCATTGTCATTGCATGTAGTCTACTAGAACAATGTGCCAAACAGATGTGTGGGGAATCTATGGCACAGCAACAATTTGTCGGATACTTCTTCATGGATTTTCTTTACCAATAAATTTGTCTTTGGTGTCTTAATAGTAGGCTTGTGGTTGCCCTGGCAGCCTTGTGGTGTGATTCTGTCGTGCACAAAGATATATATTGCTTTCCCTCAAATACCTACTGACTGCCACAACTATTCAGCAATTTGACATCAGTTCAGAAAGTTTTTGTAGTATGATCACCTTATTTCAAGTGAATTTCCTCCAGCATTACTATATAGGATGCACATGTCTGCTACTTAGTAGTGGAAAATGAAGTCATTGCTGTGAAACTAAATGACACTGTCACTGATTGAGTCTCAGTGAATGACTAATATTATACACAATGCGGATGTGCCATAATGTGTTGGCTCTTAGAGAGGGGAGGAAATAGAGCATATCAGCAAAGACCTCCATTTTGAGTTTTGATTTCTTTCAAACAAAGCAACAGTATTAATGTGTTATTTACTACTGTTTTTATGTATTAATGCAAAAATACTTTGTTTCCTTCATCCTGGTTTAAGGACATAACTTCATGTGCTATAAATTACTTTCACGTGTAATAAAACTATTTCATAGTTTTATTACACATGAAACTAAACTATTTCATAGTTTAGTTTTATTCCAACTAATATTGTTTTTATTTTGGGTCCTAGAATATGTTCCAGAATTTTTTGTACATACTTACAAATGCTAATATTCTGTAATTAAATGTATATTATTATAATTTCTTCCCTTTGTTTTGCTAACCTTTATAATTTTTCAATATTCAGCACTGCCTTACATTATTAACCAGTGAAGGGCTTTATCCAGACATTGTAACATTTGGAGTTCTGGCTCTTGGATGTGCTAATCGTAAAGATGGATTGCAATTGCTTGCTGATATGGAGGTGTGTTTTATATATATAGTGCAACCTTCTGTAATACCCTTTAAGTTATTTATTTATTTGTTTTTAGATAGAATTATTTTCTCTCTAGCTCTGTTTCAAGGAAATGGTGCCATTATCTTTTAGCATACCTTTAACATTATCCTTTATTTATTTTTCTTTTATCTAATTTAATCTTCTTTCTATCTATATTTAATGAAGCGACTACTGGATATGAAAGCTGTATCCATTTGCAAAAAAATTTAATAAAATATGCTTTCCATACAAGTCCGCAACAAGTCAAATATGTTTAACTTTGATTTGTGACTAATGTTGCATCTTATATCAGTGTGCAATAACTGGTTATCAGCAATTGTGAAGCAGCAACAGATTATAAGGAAAGTGGGTTATAAAGAAACATGCATTTAAGGATGCCCTTAGTTGCAGGCTTTGATCCTAATGATGCTACCATTGCTGAATGGTACATCAGATCTCATTCATTTTTAGTGCAATTGCTTTTCTTATACCATAACACATTCATGCTCAATATTTTGCCGATTTGATGTCCAAGGTACATTACATACTGACATATGCATGCTGATTTTTTTTTTTTTTATGAAAACCCCAAACACGAAAGGTATCAAAACCTATAGTACTTAGTACTGTGCATGGGTTGAAGGAGAAGTATGGGGGGGGGATGCCGGAAACTTTGCTCTAGAGATTAAACATGGGTTTCACCACTTCATTACTGGCGCCTCCGTAGCCAGGTGGGAAGGAGCAGCAGTGCGTAGCACACGCTTCTTGATTATACCGGGGTTCGAGCCCGTCACCACCAAATACGGAGGATGCGGAAAGGTCAGGGAATGACCACCGCATATCCCGGAGCAATATGGCCTTAGTTGCTAATGCTCCTAAAAACCAAATAACAAACAAACAAACAAACAAACTTCATTACTTTCCTCACAGTAGTACTTTTGATCATTGACATCTGAGGATTTTATGGATTCCATCACAATATATAATGTGATTTCCTGTAGCCCCAAAACTAGATAGATTATGATGTGAGGTCCATTTTGCTGGCAAGTTCTAGGAAATGATACAGTTATATATTGAAAATGTTGTTACATGCATTTATGAAACACATCTCTCTTCTCTTGCATGTCATTGTCAATAAGTAGTGTATGATACTATTTATGAGACCATCATGTTGCATATCTGTATTTGTGATAAATGTTCTCTCCTTGAAAGAGAACAGTTCAAAGATATATCCGGCCATGAAGCCACACTTTATACTTTGGTTTCATGTAATAGCTTCCTAATGGGCTCATTGGAAACTTTATTCACCTAATTCGCCTAGTAGCTTCCAAATTTACTTCCTTGAATGCTTCCCATTTAGAATTTTCTGTTGGTAATATAACTAGTTCTGATTGTATGCACAACACTACAGGTTGTGCATACAATCAGAACTAGTTATATTGAAGTGGACCTTATCTGTCTAAAGTATATTGTTGAATTGCAGCTTATTTATTAGCATTGGCATTAGAGACATATGATGCAAGAAAGCAAGCTTATATAGTATCAGCCAAAAAAAAAACCTTCCCATTTCATCCATCCATCCATCCACTCCAAATGCTTGTCTTGTTCTGCCTTTAACTTATTTAAGTTGTCAACCTCCACTATGACACATGGAAGTTTGTTCCAACAATCAACTATCTGCTATTTTTAATCATGCCAAGGAACTGTAGTGCAAAATGGACATATTATGCCAAATCAGTAGACTCCATTGCCTGAATACACTGTTTCAGGTCTGCCATACTGTGTAAAAGCACCCATTCTATTAAGTCAAGTTGTTCAGCTATAGGCATTAGTACTCTTTCTTGAACTTGCATTAACTGCTTCCATTGTGGTAATGATATAATTGATCTCAACGAACGGTCATTTCCCTTTATGAAAAGTTCCCCCTTTGTGTGCTGCAAAAGTACCCTTTTTTCTCAAGCTTCCTCATGACATCACAAAGACTTGGTTTGCAACAAATGCTTTGCAGGTGCCAATACGTTACCTTCATTAGTAAGTATATATGATACAATAGTACACTTGTTACGTACTTTAGATGTGAAGTTTCATGTTCTTATTTTGAATTCTTTATCTTGGAGAGATTTTAAGAGATAAATTGTGTTACGTTGAGATTTCATGTGCATTTTGAATGAGTGTGGCTCTTCTCCCTCATTACTATATTCTATAAAACCTTGAAAACAAAAAGAAAAGAACTGGGAGGATTACTTACCAACTGTAACAGAAAAATAGCCCCTACACTGCATATACTGAAGAAAGTATTGTACAGCAGTACAGCAGACTCTCAATTTACCGGGATTGGATAAACTAGGACACTTCAAGACTCAGATTAAAAAAAAAAAAAAAAAATCAACCAGAAATCATAAAATTCAAGTAATAACTAGAATAGGTATAAACAAATATTTTGCAAGTCGTAAATAAGTGACAAGAAGCGGCATTATAAGTCATCATTAGGAGATTAGTGTACCTATTATCTTGCAATCCCCACTGTCTTCACATCCGCCACTCAAAAAAAAAAATGACCAAATATTTAGTTTGATTTAGTGCATCACGTCGATTGTTGTGTTCTGTCGCACTGCATAAGGACAAATTTTGTTTCTTTATTTATGTCAGAGATGTCGGATTTTTTTTTTTTTTTTTTTTTGTTTAGAAATCACAAAAATGATGGGCAAATGCAAGAGTTGTGCTTTCAATTAAACAAAAACTTGAAATTATTCAAAATTTTGATGTAAAACATAAATGCGTGTCCAATACGCGAGTAGTGCATGGTAAGTTTTTTCATCTATTGCCATACATTTTACATAGGTTGCTGAACATTTTTCGATACAGTAATTCCCCAGCTTATGTAGATTCAGACTTATATGGCTGAAGATTTCAGTGAAGGGGACACACATTTCACCATAATAACGTAAAAAGCCCACAGAATTCCGGCTATCTGTACTATAGCAAATGCAATAAGATAGAGTTTACTACCCATTTATAATTGGTTACACTACAGACAAGCCCAATAACCCTAAAAGTACAAATTGTTTTTATTGTTTTTTGGCAGTGAGCTCCAGAAATGTGCTTTAGTAAAATGTGAGCTCATGTGGGGTGATAACCTTGTGAAGTTCTTTTCAGAAAATTTAAAATTGATCGTTATCATGGTGCCGACTAGTGCTAGTCGGCACCATGAGGTCACGGTACTGGTACATCTACCAACGAAAGGAAAGCGATCAATTTGGATTAAACTAATAAGAATGTATGAAAATGGTCAACCATTAACAAGTATCGCGTGGAATTCAGATTTGTCAGTGGCAACGGTGAACACAATAAAGGAGAAAGACAGAATATGAAGGTCAACTATAATAACCAAGGCTACGAAATACATATCAGTTTTTACAGTACAGTAACATGCATTTTTCTCTTCCTTTTATGTTTTCTTTTCTTATGTGCCACTCCAGCTACTTCACCGCTGTCCCCATATAAAGTTTTTAATTGAATTAATTAAAAATATACAGTATAACTATTTTTCTTCATTCTTCTGAGGACATTATGTGGTTTTTGTAATTTTGGCATATTAGGGATATAGTAGCAATATTTTATTAGTCGTTCCATAGTTACGTAAAATTCAACTTACGTAAGAAGTCCTGAAACGTATCTCTTATGTATGTAGGGTGCTTACTATACTTTTGGATTAACCGAGAAATCGATTATCTAGGAATTTCTTTTTACCATCCATCCCGGAAAATCGAGAGTCTACTGTATTCCCTTCCAGCCCTTCCTGTCATACATTGTAGAGGAGCTGTGCAGGTAACTGCCCATCGCATTTTGTCATTACAGGATCCCACTATAAGAGTTCACACACCTACATATGTATTTGGCCAGCATGTACACAGGAAGATGCAGAGAAATGGCTACTAATCTGAGCCAGCAATTAACATTAGAATAAATATTCCCTGAATGGTCTGTTAGATCTAATGCCACTACAAATAAGTTAATGTAAAAAAATCATCCAAACGAGGACATCACAACTGTAAATAGGTTAGTAGAACCAAACAGTTAAGATTTTATACATCCAGGTCAAAGTTTCCTTTTTATTTTTTTATTTAGATTTAATATGTAAAAATTTTTATCTTAAAAATAGATGCATGGGAGTCACTTTGCACTGTTTCTTGGAACTGTAATCTAATTTTGCCATTATCTGTTTCTTTCATTTATTTATTTATTTTTTTTTTTCTCACCAGGTTATAACTTATCATATTTTGTATCTGTGTGTTCTCTGACAATATAGCAAACTCACAGGAGAGGTCACTGCTCCTGTGGATTGAATAATAACTGTAATAATCTGTTTTTCTTGCAAAGACATACACATGTTGTGTACTATGCATATGCTTTCTAAGGAACCAGCCCCAAAGAGCACAGTAAGTGGGGGATCCTTCTAATTCTCAGGATTGATTATGGGGCTAAGAAAAAAAAGAGGACTAAAAGTGGAATAGTGCTATAAGCAGGAGTGTCATAATGAGAATTTACTGTGTATGTATTAAACTTTTAATAACTGCATTTTATTATGACATTTGAAATATTTTTATTTGATTATATTATTTTTATTGACTGGGGATAACCAAGAAATGTAGAAGCCATTTCATGTTTCCTGTGATGTGAGAAATTAATAGTTCTTCGATGATATCTTTGTGGTTCTAAGAGCAAGAGGATTTTTGGTTCCACACATCTTTAGGGTTTTTTTTTCAATCAGTGGCTCTTATCTGTGATGTTAATATCTTCCACTAGGAGGGAGGAGTCTTCAAAGTATATCCTGATGCATCACAGTATACTGTATTTTTTTTTTTTTTTTCTTTTTAAATATCTATTCTTAGTTTTTTTTTGGTTTGAACAAAGTTTTGAAAACACATTTTTTTAGTCCTTTGTATATGATATAAAAAAAAATTCAATGAAAGATATTCATATATGGTCATATTATAAATATTTTAATTTTACATTCTTTGATATGCCCTCTTTAAGGAAATTATACAGTTAATGACTTGCTTTTCCTAATACTACAATTTTTTTCCCTTTTTTTTTTTTTCAGAACATAGGATGTATTCCTAATATAGAAATTATGGGTGCACTGGTAAGCTGTGCTAAACAAAGGATGGATTTCTGGTATCTTATAGATATGATGAATATCATGAAAGATTTAAATATTAAACTTGACTTTACAATATTAAAAAAAATAGAATTGGCTTCTGAATATGCTAGACAAATGGTTCTTGATATGGTAAGTTAATAGACTAAACCGTTACTTATATAAAAGTAGATAATTTATTTATTTATATACCATATGTACATACAAGTAGAATCATCCCATTAATACAGAGTTCAAGAGAAATTTTCAGTATTTGTAATAATGAGGTTTGTAATGACAAGGTCTGTCAAAAATATATCAAAAGATATGTACCAAAGACCTATTTTCGTTGGTTCATATGTCTTAACTTTAACTTAAGCTTTATCTAACAATAGTAATTTTTTTTAGACTTTATTTTATGTATGAAAGAAGCCATGAGAAAATAAACAACATAATTAAAATATATAATTATAATCATATATGCTAGTAAAAGCAGAATTACACACAGCATTAATATTAAGGGGAAACTTAAACTTATTTAATCTAATTTAAAGAAATATTCCAATTTCATTTGCACATTTTATGCCTTAAAGTCTGTGAAAAATATCAAAAGATATATGTACCAAAGACTATTTTCATTTTTAATTACGACACACATTTTATCAGGTGCAATGGATGCTTGTTGTCAATGGTATTTAGGCCATAAATGCTCTCTAAAATGTTCAGTGTGTTTTTTGGGGACATTTTAATCAAGCAGCACATGTAACAAAACTATTTTCATCACTAGTAACAAAAACTTCATTTTTTCTTAGTCAAAATTGTTGATGTTGACATTACTGTAGTAGTGGCATTATTATCCATGGCAACAAACTTCTCAAATTTTCCAAGAAAATTCATATACTCCTTCAAAGTCACTCTTTGTGAAGCTGTTGATTATTATTCTTGAAACAGTACCAACCCAGTTGAATATTACAGGATTTCTACTTTGTATGTAAATTGTTCCCTCCTATGTTGTATAAACAAGTGTTTATCAGGTAGTCTTTATACAAACTATGACAATAAAGTTCCCAAACAGGTGCAATAAAAAAAATACAAAGTAAATGAGTTTTCAAAAATGGTTTTATTTTTATTCAAATATAATATTGGTGTAAAAACACCATAGACAACTCTTAAAGGAAAACTACAATAGTAGTGTAATGGGCATTATTTCAACTGTATCTCATATTGTACTCATCCTTCACAATGAATTACCATGTATTGCAATGCCTCGATTAAGTAACACTTCTCTAATAGAGAAGACTATTGTTACTTATTCTCGGTGGGCGCCACCACCACCCAGACGGCACTGTTTCAAGGCTTGTTAGTCTTTCACCCAAACTGTGCCATCAGGGTGGAGGTGGTGCCCACTGAGAATAAGTAACGATAGCCTTGATTGTTACTTGAATGTGACTTGATTACAGACTAGCATGTATCTACCATAGGCTTCTGTGTCGCCTGACAATTTATGTTCATCCCATGCATTTTTCTTCTCTGCCAAGTGTCTCATTAGTTCATCTGACATTAGTTAATCAGTTTGGGCCTGAACCTAGAGCAGTATTTCTTAGTTGAAACAAAAAGCCTAGTAGCTTCCAAATTTACTTCCTTGAATGCTTCCCATTTAGAATTTTCTGTTGGTAACATCATCAGTTGGTCCCACTGTACAGAACCTAAAAAATCTCTGAGACCACTGTAGTTGCCTTTACAAAAGCGAAAACCCTTCCCTTTACCCTTAATGGTAGTTACATCTTCAAGTAAATCCCACATCAGTACACTGTGATCACTGCCACCTAGTGGTTCCTTTATCTGTAAATTTTTAATCCACAAATAATCACTGCTGATAATCAGATCAAGAGTGTTATTCCCTTCTGTTGCCTCTCTAACATGCTTCTGTGGAAAACAATCATCCAATAAATCCCCAAAAACCTTGCTAGTGTGCAAGTGACCAACCCACAAGTTCCAGTCTATATCTGGGAAGTTAAAATCCCACATTATAAGACTGATTTACTGGCCCACTCTTATTTCTCTGTATAATTGTTCATTGTACTCATCAGAGTCATTACACCTATAACAAACTCCTACCCTCGTTTTTGCTTTCCCAGTGCTTATGTCACACCAAACTGACTCAACATTGCACTGTCCATCTATTTCAACTGGATCCACTTCCTTAGATTTTGTGTGTTTCTTAACTAACAGCATAACCAATCCTCCCTTCCTATCCTGTCTATCCTTTCTATACACATTGTACTCCCAAATTCCAATTCTGCATCCCTTATATCTGAGTGGCACCATGTCTCTGATATCCCAATATTATCCACCTTAGATATCCTAACTAGCACTTCAAATTCATCAAATTTGTTTACTATACTCCTAGCATTGGTGTACATGCAAGTATACATGCACCTGTTCTTACTCTTAGTTACTCAAACACAGCCCATGTATTTACTTGTTTCATGACCCCCAACAGTTTCTGAAACCCCCAACAACTGGCTTTGGGGGTTGCTGCTCATTCCAATAGAAGCAGTGCAAGAATCATTTCCACCTCTGCCTGCAGCTACTGTTAATCTATTAGTCTGTGAATCTCCCCCCCCCCCCAAATTCTTATTCATTTTTGAATGATTGCTCTGTTGCAAAATTGTGATATGGAACATTAATACAACTAATGAAACTAATGCAACCTGTCAACCTACTGGACAATCTCTGCACCACCGTCTTTTGGAAAAAGTTTGAGCTACAACATACCACTTCCATTTATTTTTAATCCCTTCAAACATCACCAAAACAGCACCAGTTCAGGAACTTTATTGCCACACCTCTTATTCTCTTTTGAGATTTTAAATAATGTCTTAATCCAGTTGTTGATAAAGCATTTACTTATCACTCTTGTGATTATTTTCAATCTTAGTTGTTTTCACATGTGTTTAAAAGACCTAGTTGATCTGTTGAAAGGGAATCCCACTTTTCATAGTCTTGATGAAGCAATAAATGCAACTCACAACTTGTTGTGTAGTTGCGTTTAGTTTGCTTTCTTTCAAACAAAGCAACAGTATCAATGTGTTATTTACTACTGTTTTTACATATTAATGCAAAAATACTTTGTTTCCTTCATCCTGGGTTAAGAACATAACTTCATGTGACTGCTATAAATTACTTTCATGTGTAAGAAAACTAATATGGTTTTAATTTGGGTCCTAGAATATGTTCCAGAATTTTTTGTACATAAAAATGCTAATTGGATATTCTGTAATTAAATGTATATTATAATTTCTTCCCTTTGTTTTGATAACCTTCATAATTTTTCAGTATTCAGCACTGCCTTACATTATAAAAAAAGCAAACTGAATAAATGCAACTACACAAGTTGTGTAGTTGTGTTTTTATATCTATTTTTTATATTTATCCAACTTCGTGATATTTTTAAATTTCATTGAAACCTTAATCTTACTTTCAGTTCATTAAATATTTTCAAGAATAATTTGATAAAGCTCAAATATCTTTTTCATACACTTCTTACATATATAATGAAATTAATATAAATTTTCTAATGAAAATTATATGTAAGTGTGAAAACCATACCCTTTTTAATTATGACATCTAAACAGCCTGCAACTGCAATTGTGTTAGAAAGTAAAAATGCCAGGAAACACAATCAATTGAAGCAAAATTTTAATATTATTTGCTGGTTGAAGCCAGTAGACAATGCATGAGACTTATTGATGCTGCCAACTTGTTCTTGTTACTTTGGTGTCAAGGGTGCCACCAGATTAACAAGAACAAGAAGTGTTATGGGGAGAATGGAAAAGTTTTAGCCATCCTTGTTGAGGATATGAATTAGCATCATATGCCTGTTAGTATGAAGATAATTATAAACAGGCACCAACTTTTCATATGGGAGTAAATCAAGAATTTGGTGAAAGTGCAAATGAAGATGCTTTTAACGCTAATCACGGAGGGTTAGATTTCTTTAAATTCGATTTCCGGCTACAAAGAAGAAAGAAAAGCAAATAAAACAACCAGAAAAAAAATCAGAAAGGAAATAAAACAAACCAAAAATTTTTTCCTCTAATGAGTCCTTGCAGAAATAAATTGGCGAATTTTTTTGTGAACTTATTTATAGCTTACGTTACATGAAGTTTTTACAAAGGAGAAAAAAAGTTGGTGGCTCGATAACATGACTTATGAGGAGAGGGCAAGGCATACTCAAGAGTGAGGAGGGGGTTTAGCCACCATTTGTTTTGCTGTTTGGTAATATTTTTATACTTTATTTAAAGTGATAAACATGTTCTTAAAAAACATGTTTTTTTTAATGTTCATGAATAAAATAATTTTTATTTGGGCTTTGGAACATCGCAATACATGGCATATGCAAGTTTATATATACAGAGGTTGATCAGCCCCATTGTTCATTGTGGTTCTAGGAACATAACTACAACAAATGACAAGGACTTCCTGTATATAGATAGCCTATGTGATATATACAAAAAAAAAGAGAGAAAATAATTGTTGGGTTTTTATGGTCTGATTTTAATTCAATTTTAATTGAACAAATCTTACTAAAAGTGACAAATACAAAATTTTATTAAAATCCATCTATTATAGTAGACTTATTACATGCAGACAGATGGGCATGGTGAAGACAATAGCTCTTTACACATGTGCTAATATACCTAAAAACTGTTTGAAACAGCTAATTTTGTCATTTGGCATATTTCTCTTTTGCTCCAAATGAATTGACTAGTTTCTTACATTTGCTGCCTTACTTATTCTGTTTATTTCTATGTTTAATCTTTGATCTTCTTTAAAGCCTGCATGTGGAATTGGAACAAGTTATAAACTAACTTGTTCCAATTTTTTGTTGTATAGTCTACAATCTAAATTGTCCTTGTCTCTGAACTTTCATAACTTTTGTTTTTGTAAAACTAATTTTCATGTCTTTCAGTTTGATTTAAATCTGATTTTATTAGAATCTTGAAGATCTAGGCTACTATACTGAGCAACACAATATATATGCATTTAACAATTATCCAAGTTTTATGTCTTCTGTACTAAACTCTTTAAGTAACTACATCCTTTTATTGTTATTAAATATTGCATGAAATTTATAAGATAAAAAAAGAATATGTGATGATAGAGTGCAGCCGTGCCTTATCCAAAGTTAAACTATAAACTATTTTTCAGGGATTCCTTCAGTCCTCACTATAGATTTAATTTTCTTACACAAATTTGAATGCCATATTTTAATAAAATTTGAAAGAGCAAATTTCTAGTTAGTTTTAATATGCCTTTTCACTATTGGTAAATCTAAATACAGGTTCCTGTTATGTCCATGACTCTTATAATTTGCATTACTGTGAATAGATCCTGGCATCCATCCCCTGTTTGACATAAAACCTGACTTCTTTTCCAAGGTTGCATTCCATAATACTTTTAGCCCTCTTTTCTGAGATACATGTGTAGATTTACCTGGCTCACTAAGGAGTGAAATTCTTCTGTAATTTCTGCATTCATTTTTATTTCCCTCTTTGGTACAAAAAATGCCTTAGTACCATCTTCTGGTACTTTGTCCTTCTGCATAACCTCTGTATAATGTGATATCCACCATGACAATATTGTTGTAGCCTTCAGCATTTCAAGTCTAATTTCATCTTCACCTACCACCTTTCCATACTTGATTTTCCACAACCTTTTCTACTTTGGTAATAGAGATAGTATGCAAAGTTTTCCCATTTCAGTCTTTCCCTCTTCTTCAGTTCCTTTGTTTAGAAAATTATCAAAGCATTTTTAAGTAAGTCAAAGTATTTAACTCTGTATTTCTAAAATATATTGCTCCTGTTTTTTAACTTGCCCATATCATTTTTGATTACCTTAGTTATGGTATTTACTCCTGGCTCAAAATTTTAATTAGATGTGAAAACATTGTTTCACTCTCCTCACTTTTGTTTTCCTATCTTTCTCTAAATCTTTCAAAAAAATTTTTCTTTGACTTCTTTTACACATCTTAAGCCTCATACTTTTTATTTTTCAATTTCAAATCCTCAGTGCATCTTCAACTAGTTGTTTAAGATCTTTTGCTCTAATGATATAGTCAATTATGCTTTTCATGTTTCTGTTATGCTCTTTCCATGTAAATTTGTAGCTATATCTACTCTTTGATTTGCTGTTTGTAATTAAGAGTACATTACTTGCACAAAATCATAGTACTTTTCCAAAATTTCCTAAAATATCTTTTCGCATATAATTGTGGTATCTACTTTGCTATTTGGATACTACTACTCTGTGTGTATTCATTGAAAATAAATTTAATAAGAGCTAATATTAATATACAATAATAAACAATAACCATAGATTCTGGTTCTTATCTTTGAACTTTCTTCAGTGATGATTAACAAAAAAAATTAAAGTAAATTACATATTGGGGCAAAAATAGTAAAAATAAACAAAGAATTGTAGAGATGTCTTAAACTGGCCCACCCCATGTTAAGACATGGACAAGAGGTGGCCTAACATAGCTGAGTAGCCAAGGGCAAGAGTGCACTGCTAAATATGGTAGTCACATGGGCTTGAACCTATTATCTGGCTTCCTTGCTATACTGCTGTTTTTTGTGCTGCCATCTCACCAATGGGATTGATACCCCAAGGACCATTGGTTGGCATGCATTGCTAGTGTGTACAATACTTGGAGCAGTCAGAGCTGGAAACTTGGCACATAATGGCCTATGTTGCCAGTGTGCCATAAAACAAAATCAAATCAAAAGCAGCAGAGCTTCAAACATTGTGTTGTGTTGAGGGAGGAGAGAAAACGTAGAGAGGGAGAAAGGTTAGAAACCTTTTGTAGGTTTGGAAAACAGGACCAGCCAGTGGTTTTATTTTCCAATGTCAGCAGGTGCAAGAAATTTCCTTGTCTTGTAAGTATTTTTGCAATATCATCTTTAGACATTAGGAATCCATATCATTCTGTTTTGATGCTTCATTTTCAGGACTCATCGGACACGTCCACTTCAATCATCACATGAAATGTAAAGTCTCACTACACTGTTTCTTTCTTAGTATCAAAAGATGTCTTTAATGCACAGCAAGGATCTGCCTAGATGATACTTCTTATGCCTCCAGATAAAGTATGCTCTTTCAGTCCACAGGATATCTGTTGGCCATTGAATGTGCACTTTCAGCTGTGCAAAAAATGGCAGCACAAACTCAAGGCATCAAATCTCTATGTCATCTCGAAGGACCTGGACTTAGAAGATGATGAATTAAATGGGAATATCTTTGTTGTTATATTAATGTCCCTCTGTATAGTGGATGCGGTTAATATGGTATGTATGTACCTGCTACTAATGTATACAACTAATGATTCAGCTTATTGACCTGCTACTGCTGTGGGGGGGAAGGCAAGGGCTGTGGTTATGCACATTGAAATTTAATAAAGGTTATGAGATTATATTTTAAGGCATGCATTGAAATAATTGAACACAGCAATGTACACAGTTCTTAAATTAAAACGTTGAAATTTGCCTTACATGTAATAATATTTTATTATATTGCATTCCTATCAGTGTTGACTGTGTTCTTCATTGTTGCTTTTGTACTTAAAGAAATTTTGATATTAATGTTTTTTTTTTTTATTTTAGGAAAGAGGAAAGGAAGTGCCAAGCATATTTCACACTAATTATTTTAAAAAGGGATACAAAACATTTTCTCTGTATTATACCACATGGTTAAAAATGATGGAAGTAGAACTTTCCCAGCATCCTTGGAAACAGTATTCCTTACCAGAAGATGTCAAGTTATAGTTTTAATAAAAATTCCTTTATAATGTAAATAGATAAAAGAATTTATATGAATTGTAAGGCCTCATTATTTTGTTACTGCATGTTTAGAGTGAACCTTATCAAGAGTATCTTTTATTAGCACAAATTCTGATCAGTCTTTAGAACAAGGTCTTCCCCGTGGAACTCTGTGACAACAAGTGATGGGCAGCTCTAGCTCCACCCACTGCTAGACAGTAATTGGAAGATCTAGTCTTGGGAGAAAAATTGCTTCCCATTTTTAAACCAGTGCCAAAGGGGGATAATCAGGAAACGATTTTCCTCCTTTGCTGCTGGGTTTAAATTGGGAACAAAATTACACACAACAATAGATAGTAAATGACATTTACTCTATGGCCCTCATGGGTAGCACAGTTGGTAGGATCGCCGTCCTCCCCACACTGGGTCAAAAAGACCGGAGTTCAAATCCCGTCTAATTACTGGAGGAATTTTTATAGGTCTTTTTCACAACATGGCTGAGTTAGTTGGTCTCAGGAGAGGATAGCATGATTTTTTTTCTCCTGGAAACTGGTTTTTTCGTCCAGCAAACAGAAAATCGATTTCAAAACACATGCAATTTACAGACAATATACATGGAGCAACATGGCCTTAGTCGCCGATGCTCCTAAAACCCAGTAGCAATAAATAAATAAATAATTTACATTATGCAAAATTGTGTGACCAATCACTGTGAAGCAGTGGGGGGAGCTAGAACTGACCATCACTTGTCAGAGATTCGTGGATAAGAAACTTCTAAAGACACCCAAATTTTTTTTTCTATTTGCAACAACATTGTATTGATTAAACATTATTATTATTATTAGCCATATGGTGCAAGGAAGCCTGAGGCTTATGCTGCACCAGCCAAAAAAAAATTCCCGAGTTACCCAAAGAGAGAGAGAGAGAGAAGTAGAAACGAATCACCAAGAAAGAAAAGAATGATGATATCCAGCTCAGGACCCTGGATGTGCCAAGCCCATACTCACCAGATGTGAGCTCCTAGGGTGATGAAGTTGCACATTAATCACTTTTGAAAGTAAACCTTTCAGCGATGGAGAATTTTCCAAATGTCGTTTGTTAAAAGTTGTGGAAGAAATTTGTGCGGAGAAATGAACAGAGATATAAAACAGTTTGTCTCGACAAACAATTATACAAAGTAGAAGATATCAGAAAGAATTGACCTTCAAGCAAAAACATAGTTCAAAAATGAGTACAGTATATGGACTGCAAAAATAAAACCTCGAATTCTACAAGGCTTCCATTTGAAGATTTTTCGCTAATAAAAGAAAATGCCATGAAAATGGCTACTTTGTTTGGATCAATTATTTGTTTGTAAGAAATATTTTTCAATATTTAAAAAGAAACAGAATAACAGAAAAGCATCTTCATTCCATATTGAGAATTGCAAATTTGCAACCAAATTTTGAGAATTTACATTTTTTGTATATAGCCTGAAAATAAAAAATCATTGCGTGTAATACTAATTTTTTCTCGAATCACAGTGCGGCCTGTGAAACCAACCTAATTTTAAATAAAACTGTGAAACAAACCTAAGTTTGTGTGGGGAAAGGTTAGCCACCACTGGTGTAATGTTTAAAAAATATATATTTGTGTAGTACTAGATGGCAGCACATAACAGACAAATTTACATAGTAAAGTGGGCATTGAAAAATGCCAGAAAAAAAAAACAAACATTTTGCGTGCCCACCAGAATATAGCCAATATTCGAACTTGTTAATAACCTACCAAGTTTGACTGTTACTACCGAGATGTATTCTCCTTTGGTAAAATAAAGTTAAAAAAAAATCCATAATATTAGTGTTTTATTGATAGGATGGTTGAAATTCTTTAAACGGCAAGGACTTAAGTTTTACTGTTGTGAGCAGATGGCAGTACTTTATGGCACTTTTCGTAGTATGTTATGACCCGTGAACATTTATTTTCGGAAATAAAAAGGTCTTCTATGAAGTACCTTTTTATTTCCGAAAGGGAATGGAAGACGAGAAGGGATTCAAACCATCTTCGATTCCGATTTATAATTTAATTATAACTCAACTTATATAGTAGAAGCAGACCACATCAAAAGCCTTTAAACTTAGCTAAGCTGGTTCTTAGAATTTATTCCATTATTACAACTGTTCTCCCCAACCTAACATCGAAAGTCATTCCTTTATTCTTTTTTCCCCCCATTTTCTTCTATCTTCCCAATCTCCATCCACCTGTCCTCTTCTATTCATAGCTGCTCTCGCACCCTCTATCCACGTCCTTCTTGGTCTTATTCTTTTTCCTTCTCCATGGCATACATTTCTGGGTAATCTGTCAGACTCCATTCTCTTCGCATGGCCAAACCACTCCAATCTTTTCTCTATTTTATCAATAATAGTTTTTTGGACTTTCATTGTATTCCTTATCACATAATTTCTAACTTTTTTCAGTTCGAGACTTTCCTGCCGATCTTCACCAGAAATCACTTTTGACCCCTGAGGAAGGGGTCAAAAGTGATTTTTCTATGGTGTGCATGTGTTTTCTCTGGTGAGCATGGGCTTGGCACACCCAGGGTCCTGAGCCGGACACCACCACTCCCCTCCTTCCTGGTGACCCACCTCTTACCCTTGTTCTCACTCACTCAGGGCAACTTAGAAAATTTTCTCTGTGGCACAGCATAAGCCTTAGGCTTCCCTGCACCATATGGCATATAATAAATTAATGAAAAAGAAAGAAAAAAATTTTTTCACTATCATTATCAGTGAATGGAAGCACATGATGCTGAACGAAAAATCCAGAAATTTCTGCGTGTGGCCACCAGAAAATAGCCAAAAGTTATACTTGGGGGAAAAAAGTAATTTTGGCTTTAACCTCAAAATGAAAGTGAAACAATCACCATTATGCTACTTAGCTATTGCCGTATGAGGGAAAATTTGGAAAATCTTCAGTGGTCTTGAAATGAGAAGTATATGCTTCATATTTCCCCATTTAATTTTTCCCTTGGTAAAACATTCAAAATTCTCTATGAAAAGTGTTTCATTGTTACGATGGTTAAAATTCTTTTTATTATTATTTTTATCAGCCATATGGCGCAAGGAAGCCTGAAGCTTATGCTGTACCAGACACAAAAAAAAAAAAAAAAAAAAAAAAAAAAAATTCCTGAGTTACCCTGAGAGGTAGAAAGGAATCGCTAAGAAAGACCAACGTTGACATCCAGCTCAGGACCCTGGGGTTACTATTATCTTTCTATTTACGATAACGAAGAAAAGAGAAGGGATTCAAGCAGTCTTCGAACGATTTTGTTGGGATATCAGAGACGTGGTGTCACACAGATGTGGGGGATGCAGAACTGCAATTTGGGGAGTACAACGTCTACAGAAAGGATAGGAAGGGGGGAGGGGTTATGCTATTAGTTAAGAAACACATAAAAACCAAGGAAGTGAAACCAGTCGACATCGCTGGACAGTGCAGTGTTGAGTCAGTTTGGTGTGACATAAGCATTGGGAGATCAAAATTGAGAGTAGGACTGTGCTATAGGCCTAATGACTCTGATGAGTATAATAAGGAACTGTACAGGGAAATAGTGGGCCAGTAAATCAGAGAGTCTTATAATGGGAGATTTTAATTTCCCAGATATTGACTGGAATTTGGGGGCTGGTTACTCACACACTAGCAGGGCTTTTGTGGATTTATTGGATGATTGTTTTCTACATCAGCATGTTCGGGAGGCAACTAGAGGGAGTAATACTCTTGATTTGATTATCAGCAGTGATTCTTCATGCATTAAGAATCTGCAGATAAATGAACCACTAGGTGGCAGTGATCACAGTGTGCTGAAGTGGGATTTACTGAAAGAGGTAACTACCATTAGGGGTAAAGGGAAGGGTTATTGCTTCCATAAAGGCGACTACGATGGACTGAGACAGTATTTAAATTCTATACAGTGGGACCAACTGATGATGTTACCAACAGCAAATTCAAAATGGGAAGCATTCAAAGAACTTATCTTGGAAGCTACTAGGCTTTACATACCAACTAAGAAATATTGTTCAAGGTTTAGGCCAAAATGGATGTCAGATGAACTAATGAGGCATATGGCAGAGAAGAAAAATGCATGGGACATTTACAAAGTAACACATGACACAGAAGCCTATGATAGATACAAGTTGATATGCAACCAAGTTACAAAGGAGGTTAGGCAGGCGAAGGCAGATTACGAGAAATAATTGGCAAGGGATGCAAAGAAAAACAGCAAAGAGTTCTTTACTTATGTAAACTCTAGAAGGAAGGGGATGAATCAGATTGGTCCACTTGATATTGATGGGTCAACTGTTGATGTTCCTGCTCAGGTAGCTAACAAACTAAATGAATATTTTGCATCGACATTCACACATGAGGAGTTATTCAGCAAGGGGAATGCCAGAGGTGTATTCAACTCTAGCAGTAAGCTACAGAATCTTGAAATAACTGGGAGTAAAGTGGAGGAGAAACTGTTGAAGATAAACACAAGAAAGGCACCTGGGGTGGATGGGATCTATCCAGTTATATTAAAGGAGGCAGCAAAGGAAGTAAGCAAACCCTTAGCCATAATTATGAGAGCTTCCTTGGACTCAGGGGAGGTACCCATAGACTGGAAATGTGCAAATGTGACCCCAATTCACAAAGGAGGATCAAAGGCTGACACAAGTAATTATAGACCTGTGTGCTTAACTTCTGTTCCAGGAAAATTAATGGAGGCACTGGTTAAAGAAGCACTGCAGGATCATTTAGACAAGACTTCAGTTATAGCTCAGACACAGCATGGTTTTGTTAAGGGGAAGTCTTGCCTGACCAACTTGATTGGATACTATGATGCAGTCACATAAGAACTGGATGCAGGGAATAACTTTGATATTATATACTTGGATCTTAGAAAGGCTTTTGATACTGTTGCACATGGAAGACTGCTACACAAATTGGAGCAGTGTGACATTGGAGGCAAATTGCTGCTATGGATAAAGGGGTGATTGAGGGGGAGAAGACAGAGAGTGGTAATCAATGGACACTGCTCATCGTGGACTAATATTATTAGTGGAGTCCCTCAGGGCTCAGTGTTGGGTCCATTATTGTTTTCTGTATTTATAAATGATATTGATGATGGTATATCAAGCTTAATGTCCAAGTTTGCAGATGATACAAAGGTTGGCAGGGTTGTCAAGGACACTACTGACACTATGCTGCTGCAACAGGATCTGGAAAGGTTGAGCAGATGGGCTGAGAGGTGGCAAATGAAGTTTAACATTGACAAATGTAAAGTACTACACAAGGGAAACAGCAACCCCAGAGCAACGTATCAACTCTGTGGTACTACACTGACAGTGGTAGAGAATTAAAGGGACTTGGGGGTGATTGTGCAGGCAGATATGAAGTTCTCTGAGCAGTGCAGACGGGCTGCAAGAGTAGCTCATGGAGTATTGTCAATGATATACAGGAATTTTTCCAGAAGGGATAAGGAGGTGATTATTCCATTGTATAAGGCAATGGTCAGGCCACACCTAGAGTACTGTATACAGGTCTGGAGGCCTCATTTCAAGAAGGATGTAGAGCTGCTGGAACGAGTACAGAGAAGGGCAACAAGATTAGTGAATGGAACAAAGGGGTGCTCTTACGAAGAAAGGCTTAAGTTTTGCAAATTACAGTGTCTGGTGACTAGGCACCAGCGAAGTGATCTGATAGAGGTGTATAAAGTCTTGAATGGTTTAAGCATGCTCAATGCTGATGGGATTCTTCCTCTAGCTCAGAAAAATCACCTGAGAGGGCATAAATTCAAATTGAGGAAAGACAGATGTAGGATAGACGTGCGGAAATTTGCCTTTAGCCAGCGGGTGGTTGGTTGGTGGAACAGACTGCCATCCCTTGTGGTGGAGGTTGATAGCCTAAAAAGTTTAAGGCTCAGCTGGACAGGTATTTTGAACGAACAGAGGGGTGAAGTGGAAGTGGGTTTTTTTTTTTTTTTTTTGGCTGATGCTGCATAAGCTTGCTTTCTTGCATCAAATGCCTCTACTAATGCTAATGCTAATGCTAATTTCATTATTTATAATTTAAAATTAGAGCTCAATAGATACAGGAGCAGATGATCCCAACTCAAAAGCTCAAACTATATTACCAGACTAGGGAAATTTTCACTACCCTTGGATTAATTTTTCTCAGCTCTCACAACTTATTTTTAATAATATATCGTCTCAATCACAGGAAATGTAGCATTATTTAAGTGGATTATCATTAATAAATGAATTAAATCTCCATTGAGAATTTTATGGAATCAGTGTGGGTGTGATCAAACTTACAATTCTGTTTCGGAATCGGCAATTACTTCAGCTGCTTCTAATTTTCTAATTATTCTAATTTCTAATTTTCATCTCTAATTTTCTTTCATATAATACATCAATATTGCATTTGTTTATTTATGACCAGTGAAGACTAAATTCTCGCCTATGAGCCAGATTCCCGAACGTGGCCAAAGTGATCTTTAACAATCATTCCAAATCAGCCATCGCATCGGGCTCTCCCGCAGTGACTAACCCAATGACGTCATAATTTCGCCACTATTCACAATACTTCCCAACTTTCAACAGGAAACCTTTAGACCGAATTTATACACATGAAATAAAAGGATACCGTCTAATATTAATAATCTGCTTTTGTTTTCCAACTCAATTTCTTAAGTAAGTCTATGGAATTACTGTAGTAAAAGTTGTAATGTCTTCATTTTTAAAATTATATTCGTCAATTTTGGGATTTTAATGAATGTCTTACTTAACTACCAAATGATGGCTTATTTAATTTCGATTTAAACAGTATCTGCTGGGAGTTGATGGTATCGCTTCTCGGCCTTATGGCTTAGATCGTAGTGTAGTATAGATCCTTCACTTGTGGTTAGTTGACTAGAAAATAGTGTTAATTTGAAAAATTAAAAATTACATTTTGACATACTGAAACTTTTTAAAAATTTTGTTTTCCTTTGGACAGGAAGGTGTAGTTAAAGGTGAAGCCTGTAGCTTGTAGGTGGTGGTGATAGAGAGCCTGTAGTTACATCTTCACTGTCTTCATCCACTGGATGAAGACAGTGAAGATGTAACTACAGGCTCTCTATCACCACCACCTATAAGATAGCGAAAGTATACTGCCCTACCCATTACCAAGAGCGAGGTAACTTCATTAAGAGCTTAGAAAGAAAATTAATAGGACAAGACTACCTATTATTAGGAGGAGACTGGAACTTCGTAGAAGTACCGGAAAGGGACAAAAGAGGAGGAGACCCGAATCGAAGAACAGCAGGCATACCAGAAATAAGACAAATCTGCAGGCGCTTGGGCCTCATCGACTCATGGGTGACCTGCAAAGGAAACACTTTCTCACATACATGGAGAAATAACATGGTGGCTACAAGAATCGACAGAATATATGTCGCAGCAAATATCCTCAAGGGGAAGACAACAACAGAGCATGTAGACGTGAACATAACCAGCTACATCACCGACCACCGTATGGTAAACATAACGTTGCAGCCAGTAGAAACAGCCGACCACGGAAGAGGATACTGGAAACTAAATACCAGCCTGTTACAAAGACCAGAAGTCCAAACAGAGTATGAAGCATTATGGGAAAGTCTACAAAATAATCCACAGGAAAACATATGGGACTGGTTTGCAGGAATCAAAAGAAGCCACAAAAGCCTTCTTCCAACATCAGGGGAAGAAAGTAGCAAAACAACAAAGACAAGACTTGAAAGCCCTAAGAAAAGAACTCAACATTTTCGAGAGAGGAAATCATGCAGAAACAGGAAACCTCCCCATCATCCAAGAAATAAAAAGAGAGATAGAGATCAAAGAATTAGAGATAGCCCGAAAACATAAATGGAAACTCCAAGCAGAATGGATGGACAGCGAAAACAACAGTGCAGCCTTTTATGAAAGAAAAACAAAAGAATCAAGATCTAACTTAATAACATGTATTAGTACAGCACAGAAGGAAGTCACAGAAACAGAAGAAATAAAATCAGAATTCCAGAAATATTACACAGATGTATTCAAAATAAGCAACCCCTCTAATACAATCTGCAGCGAAGAAGCAAACCATCCCAAACTACAAAAGTGCCAAGCAGAAAGAATGGATGTTCCAATCACTCTAGACGAGATCACAACAGCCCTAAAAACTTGCCAGAAAAAGAAAACACCAGGACCAGATGGACTTCCAGCAGAATATTACAGAACATTTTGGAAAATCTTAGGGCCCATGATTAAAAAATTATTCCAACAACTCTGGGAAAGCTCGGAAACAAGCCAGGGATTCCTAGCATCAGTAACAACCGTAATACCGAACCCAGGAAAAGATCTAAAACAAATAAGCAGCTGGAGACCAATAGCCCTATTAAACACTGACTACAAAATGTATACAAAAGTCCTGAACAAAAGAGCCAAAGCAAATCTAAAATACAAACCAGACAAGCGTAGTCCCAGGAAGACGGATACAATTCAACCTGACACTAATACGTGACATCATAGAATATATCAGCAAAAAGAAGGATAAAATGGTTCTGGCAGCCTTAGACCTTCAAAAAGCCTTTGATTCTGTCGAACATCAATATCTACACCAAACACTCTCGGAATTCAACCTAGGGAAAAAGTGGACACAAGCAGTGAAATCCCTGTAAAGAGCAACAACCACAAAAATTCAAGTAAACGGACACTACACAAACGACATCAAGGTGGAGCGCGGGGTAAGACAAGGTCGTCCATTGAGCCCAACACTGTTCATACTCTGCACAGAACCACTACTAATAAAGATCAATGCTGCCAGCAATATAAATGGAGTCCCTCTCCCTGGCAGAAACCAAGAGGAATGCAAATTGCTATGCCATGCAGACGACATCACAGCCACCCTAAATGACTACTCCTCCTACACAAAATTAATAAAGATAATCGAAGAGCATGGGAAAACATCTGGCCTCCAAATCAACGAAAGCAAAAACAAACATCCTCCACATAGGAAATTGGCCGCAGACAGCAGCCGACGAAGGCTCTATACGTATCTACGGCTTAAAATGGTGGAGACGTGGTGCCACCCGGAAATTGGGGATGATGAGTTTCAGTACGGCTTGTATAATGTATTTAGGAAGGATAGAGTAGATAGAAGGGGTGGTGGGGTAATGCTTCTTATCAGAAGCAGCCTGAGTGCGACGATAGCTTTCCCAGATTCAGACATTTCACATGCTAGTATAGAGTCTGTATGGTGTGAGATAGTTGGAAACAAAGGTACAATGCGAGTAGGCGTAATCTACAGACCAGGTGATTGTGAAGACTATGACAAAAGCCTCTACATGCAAATGGAATGGGCAAGTAAGAGTCAATGCCTTATTATGGGTGATTTCAATTTGCCTCTAATTGATTGGAGTAAATGGGAAGGAAACTCGACATGGGGAACAAAATTTTTAAATCAACTAGATGACTGTTATTTGTATCAACATGTCAGGGAAAGTACTAGAGAAAAGAATATCCTAGACCTCATCATCACACATGAATCAGATGACATAACAGGGCTGACAGTAGAGGAACCAGTAGCAGGAAGTGATCACGGAGTTCTACGGTGGATGATGACGAGAGAGGTAGCAGAAGTAAAAGGCAAAGGAATGGGTTTTAATTTCAGAAAAGGAAATTACGATGCCTTAAGGTACTACATGGCCTCTATTAACTGGGTAGATATCGCGCAGAGAATGAATACAATTGAACTGTGGTACGCTTTTAAAACATTAATCACAGATGCCTTGAATGCGTATATACCATTAAAAAAATACTCCACGAGAAGGGTTCCAAGTTGGATGAATAGTGAAGGTGCCACATTACTTGAGCAGAAAAAGGTGGCATGGAAACGTTACAGAGCAATAAAAAGTACTGAAGCCTATAACAGCTACAAGGTGGTGTGTAATAGAGCCACAGAAAAGGTTCGACAGGCAAAGGCAGTTTATGAGAAATCACTAGCAAACAGAGCAAAGAGGGGGGATAAAGAATTCTTCACATATATAAATGCCAAGAAGAGCAGGACAAACCAGATCGGACCTTTACGTAAGGGAAAGGGGATAGTAATAAATACACCAGCTGCCGTTGCAGATGAACTCAACAGTTATTTTGCATCGATATTTACAAATGAAAAGCCTTTTGTGGCAATGGGAAATTGTGGGAGCAAAGTTAAAAAATATGTAATTAATGATATTGAAATTTCGCAAGATTATTTAATGAAAAAACTTTCAAGCCTACAGACTAGTAAGGCTCCTGGAGTTGATGGAATATACCCTATAATCTTGAGAGAGGCGGCAAGCGAGTGCATTGAACCACTGAGGCTGGTTATGCGAGCATCACTAGACTCTGGGGAGATTCCCTTGGATTGGAAAAGTGCAAATGTATCTCCCATACATAAGGGTGGCTCTAAAAGTGAAGTGGGAAATTATCGACCTGTCAGTCTGACTTCAGTAGTAGGGAAAATCATGGAGGCATTGATCAAGGGTGGAATTCAGGATCATTTGGATAGAATTGAAATTCTCAAGGATACTCAGCATGGTTTTGTAAAGGGAAAATCATGTTTAACAAATCTGGTTCGCTATTTCGAAAGGGTCACTCACGAGCTGGATTTAGGGAATAATTTCGACATTGTTTATTTAGATTTCAGCAAAGCTTTTGACTCAGTCCCACATGAGCGGTTGCTTTATAAGCTGGAACAGGTTGGAATCACTGGGAAAATCCTTAGATGGATAGAAGGATGGCTTCAGGGCAGGAGGCAGAGGGTTGTGATAAATGGCTATTCCTCAGATTGGGTTGATGTAAGAAGTGGGGTTCCCCAAGGATCAGTATTAGGACCACTGTTGTTTTTAATTTTCATAAACGACATTGAGAAGAGGGCGTGATGTCTAAATTTGCAGATGATGTTAAAATTGGTAGAGTAGTTAATGATCACTGTCAAGCTGAGCTTCTTCAGAGAGACCTAGATAGACTTCAAGAATGGTCAGAAAAATGGCAGCTGTGCTTTAATCCAACAAAGTGTAAGGTATTACACCTGGGAAACAGTAATCCCAAAATAACTTATTCACTTGGTGGAGTTCAACTAAACCCAGTACTGGAGGAAAGGGACTTGGGTGTTACGATACGGTCAGACATGAAATTCTCTGAGCATTGTAAACAGGTTGCAAGGAAGGCCCATGGTGTCCTATCGATGATCTATCGAACTTTTGCAAGTAGAGATAGGGACGTGATAATCCCATTATATAAGGCCTATGTTAGACCACACTTGGAATACTGTGTTCAAGTATGGAGACCGCACCTAAAGAAAGACATCGAGCTTCTTGAAAGGGTGCAAAGAAGGGTAACTCGCCTGGTGAGATCGGCAAAAGGGCGTCCTTATGAAGAAAGACTTCGAATATGTGGGTTGCAGAGTTTGGAAACTAGACACCTTAGAGGAGATTTGATTGAGGTGTTTAAGGCTCTGAGAGGCATCAGTAAACTGAATGAGGACAAAATTTTCAAGATTATAAATGATGCTAGAACTAGGGGACATAAATTCAAGTTACGCGGGGAAATGTTTAGATTGGACTGCAGGAAGTTTTATTTTAGCCAGCGAGTTATAAATTACTGGAATAAGTTGCCTTCATGGGTGGTAGAGGCCGACAGTTTGGGGAAATTCAAAGGTCATCTGGATAGTACTTTCGGGTAAGGGAAGCGCATAGGATGATAGGATTAATTTCCTTTTTATTTAATTTTTAATTTCATTTTATTATTTTTATTTCTTTATTAATTATTATTATTTATTTATTTAATTTTTGTTTTTATCATTGTTTTGTTCGGATTTTTTTTTTTTTTTTTTTTTTTGGCTGGTGCAGCATAAGCCATAGGCTTTCTTGCACCATACGGCCGTTACTAATACTAATACTAAATACTAAATACTAAAATTCAAGAAAAAAATCGCACCCATAAAAGACAAAGAAATAACTAATAAAATAAAAAATAGCTTAAAAGACTGGAATAGGGGAACATTCTCTTTCCAAGCCAAAGAAAAAATCATACAAACTACAGTAGTCCCCATAATAATGTACACAGCGACAATCTTGCCAGTGGAGGCCAAAACCAGGAAAACTTGGGAGTCAGCTACTTTCAGATTCTTCTGGAACCACCAAATCGAGGGAGTCCATAGGGAAAAAGTTAAAGCTCCCAAACACAAAGGAGGATACGACATGCCTTGTATACAGACAAGAATTATCACGGAAAAAATAAAACTAACAGACGAAATATTGAAAAACCCAGACCACCAAGCTGAAAGTCTCACCAGGTACTGGCTGGGGACTGGAATATCTCGGATGCAACACACACTAAAGACAGGAGCAAAAGCAGAGACTCCGAGTTCGTATTACAAGGAGATTCTGGACACAATGGGAAAACTAGGGAAAAACCACATCCAACTAAATCTGGCCACAGAAAAAATCAAAAGCTTGTACCAAAAGATCCTACAGCCACAGGAATGCCAACCAGTCAACGCACAAACCTCAAACTGGGAAATAACGTGGAAGCGACTGCACACAAAAAACCTGAATTACCCATCCAGAAGAGACTTCACATGGAGGGCACTCCATCAAAACTTACCCACAAGATCCAACTTGTACAAATGGAGCAAGACAAACAACAAAACCTGTCCCTTTTGCTTAACACAAGAAGAAACCCTGAGTCATCTGCTTTTCCAATGCCACATTACGCAACAAATATGGAACCATGTAAGTCACAAGTTCAACGTCCACAAAATTACAGAAGAAGAGGCTCTCTACCTGAACATTCCAGACCCCTTCACAGTGGAAAAGCGACTCTTGCTATTTACAATTCTAGAGATCAGATACCACATCTGGAAAGTCAGAAACAGAGCGATATATGAAGGTGGAGGAGTTACAGACTTGCACATTCTGAGCTCATGCAGATGCTCCCTTCGTAACTTCTTCCAAACAGAATTTACTCTAATTGGAGAGGACCGCTTCAAAAGAAAATGGTGTCTACCACCCCGGCTGTGTTACATCCATGAACACAGAGTAACCGTGATTTTTTAGAATGGCACCTGTCAACAACCTTACGTGGAAGTAACCGGAAAAACACTAACATTTAACTCAGTGCTTACCCTCAATAAATAAATAAAAAAAAAAATAATAAATAAATAAATAAAATAAAAGAAAATAAAAATAATAATAATAATAAAAATTTAAAAAATAATAATAATAAAAAATAATAATAAAATAAATAAATAAAATAGAAAAAAATATAAATATATATATATATACATACATATTAATAGGAGAATATAGTATAGGTTGAGGGTAAGCACCCTTGGAGTGAAATCTGGCCTTCCTCCAGGGAGTATTTCTGGAACAAACTTTTGAAAGCTACTACAGCTACCTCTGCTCACTTCCCCAAACGTTCAAAATTGGTCAGTTTTCTCTTCTCCTTTCCTTTCCTGTCCTTCTCACTTCCAACCATAGCTTCCACCAGAGCCCTCAGAAGTCCATGGGGGAACCCCAAGCCAAGACATCGGCTACACCAATAGGCCTCAAGGCCTGCAGGTATTACGGACTAGTGAGGTGCTCAAGGAACATGATGGTAACCAAGTAACATATAAAGTACAGTTAAAGAGTGGACATGGTTGAAGCTCGAAAACTGTAAGTGATAGTTGTGTATGCACCCTCTCGACCCTGTACCTTATACCTTGGCCAGAGGAGTGCTTCTAACAGTACTATTAGGAAAAAACTGAGTTAAAGGTACACAAACAAGATCTGTTCTCGTTAGCTTAATATCTAACGCGGGTTCCATGGGGACCCGAGATATTGAAGTGATTTTTGGGAACACGGCGAAGTGCTTGGAGCTTGCTCCAGCTTTGCTACGAGTTGCTCTGGTATTGCACCACTTCCAGAGTCAGCTCAAAATAATCAATCCAAAAATAGTGAATGAATAAAAAAAACACCGTCGCGTCGTTGCAATTTGAGAAAGCATAATTGATGATTTTTATTTAATGCTGAGAAATGTGACTACTCGTTAAAAGTATCAGCAACCTATTTGCAGTTAAGCTTTTTTTTTTTATTTATTGTTTTTGTTCTATGCATACATGCACTTTACGGTATTCATAGCAACGAAATCTATCATTGGTTGCACTTTGTGTAAATGATACTGAATCTAGATACAAAAACCAAGACAAAAAAAAAGTTTCAAAACATCGATCTCGCGGCAACCGCATATTCACGACCAGGGATTCTCAACGGGAGGGCCAAAAATCATGGGTGTTATTCTTTAATATTTAATTTCTTTCATTGGGTTTTCTTTTCCCCCTGAGACAACTGACTTTTACATATAGGTATATTATATTAGGAGTGAGTGAGAAATTTTGATAAAAGGAAGATAGTGGGCGTGATTTAATTCAACCACCTTTGCGTTAAATGCCTAAGTGCTTTCAGCGGTAATTTCTTCGAAATTTTCAGCTGGAACATGAATCTGGATCTCATTGGTCTGATTAAGGTGGAGCTTCCAGAGCTCTGGGAGAGTACAGAGACAGGAAATGCACCTCAACTGGACCGTTGAATTGCGTTCAAGGAAAAGCTGGTGGAACGACTAAAAGAAATAGGCAGGGAAAGGGCGTCCCAGGAGAGAAACTTAAGGAGGTCTTTAAAGAAGTAGAATAGCAGGTAGAATAGATAGAGATAGCAATAGTGAAGAAATAGACCAAATCAAAGCTGAATTATACAATATATACAAAAAACGGGCAGAAAAAAAAAAATATAAATTGAATGTGCGTTTCAAAGAGACAGACAATGTCAGCTCTGCATTCTTCGAAAGGCATAAGACTGAAATGCAGGCAGGAAAGAACATAACGGGAATACGGGAGGGGGTACACATACACACAGACATAAAACATATAAGAGAGGCATTTGCAACACATTACAGAAGGGAATTTGCACAACCTGAAGAAAAACGCAAATACACGTGAGATTGGCAACACACACTATTCACAGGCACACACAGACAAAACCCAGAATGCACAAATAACAAACGCAGAACTCGACAGAAGAATAAAGAAATGCAAACTTAGGAAATCCCCCCCCCTTTCGGGGCCGGATGCGATCAAAATGGAATTCTACAGGCGGTATTGGCTATTCCTCAGACCGATACTGCCTGGGGTATTCAATTTCCACCTTAATGGTGCAAAAGTCAACAGTAAATTTGTAGAGACCACTACAGTCTTTATTCTGAAGGAATGCAGAGACCCAGAAAGAACTGGAACGAAGTATATGCTCTACTTCTAGCAATTTTCAAGTCTACTCGTACAAGCGCTCTTGGAGTGACAAAATATGGGTAACTAGACATTAAGACAGCAGTAGGCTCATTGATAGAAATGTGGAATAGACACGGATGATATTATTATTTAGACCAGTGGTTCCCAAACTACTGAGATCTACAGACCCCTTCAAAAATGAAAAAAAGTGTTTGCAGACCCCCTATATATATGTGCGTGTGTGTGTGTGGGTTTGTATATATGTCTAATAATTTGACCAGTTAGAGAGGGTCCTATCGCGGACCTATTGGAACTGCTCTATGGACCACTAGGGGTCCATAGAGCAGTTCCAATGCACATGAATTATTGAACTGTGGTTCATGCGCACATGAACTGCTAAATACAATTAATGATTGTATTCATTATCAAAATAATAACAAACTCCTTTCACTTAGTGGTCATGCTTGAGAAGCAGTAAAAACAGCGATAATTTTTTTTCATTGTAAAAGCAATAGGAATTTAGAAATATTTACTTTGGTCTCTGTAATGTATAGCTGCAGAATCTTTTTTGCGTGTGAAGCTAATTAATAATTTCCTTCAGTAAGATGCGAAAAAAATATTACAAAATTTGCAGAAAGCATATAGGCAAGAATTTCCCTGTATGGCAAAAACCTTTTGACATAATATATGTATATAATATACATGAATGGCATTTCTCTGTCAAACGAATTTTGTCGTGGCACAGGAGAGCTTGGCAGATGGTGTGGAGGGCGCACGAACTTGTTCTCATTCGATTCTGGGATTGGAGCGAGCTGCTAACACTTCTTTCCTGTAGGTTTTATTGCTGCAAAAACTCTGCAAGTCAGCGTCGAGGTGCTCTACTTCCGGTAGCATTTTGTTTGGGAGGAAGCAGTCTGAGATATGAAGCCTCTGATTCCTCGAGCGGAGCATCGGGGTTGACCGAAGTTCTGGCTTGGGTATTCGCCAGTAACACGAATCCCAAATGGACGGTGTTGAGATCTGACCCGTGATCATTTTAACTGTAGCTATCAGTCGTTGTATTTCAATGATGTCAGGCAGTCGCTGCATCCCCAGTGAGGTAGCTAAGGCTTTAGTTCTGTCCTGTGGTGGGAGACAAGCTTTCCAGTTAGCCCATTTAAGTAGCCAGAATTCTGCAGCGAGGATTGATTTCTTCGTTGTAGTAGTTGCTGATGCCCACACTTCAGCAGCATAGAGGAGTGGAGAATAGAATACTGTTCTGACAGTTGAATTTCTTAATTACACGTGGCTCCTTAACATAAATTAGTTGTTGTTTAGCTAGCTATCGGAGACAGGCTGCTCTGGAAGTGAGCTTATTTCCATGAGCATGAAACCGGAGCTTTGGGTCAAATACTATTCCCAAATCCAAATGTGTAGGAGTAGCAGATATTCTAGTTCCATCAAGTGTTGGGGCTATTATTGTAGGGGTTGGTCTGAGAGAGAACACCATTAGTTTCGTTTTTTGTGGGTTGATCGAGAGTCCATACTGTTTGAGGTAAGAGGCGACATTGATGAGACTATTATTAATGCTTGCTGTAGATTCAAGGTGATTGTTGGAAGCAATATGCGTTAGAATTTTTATGTCATCTGCATAGGTGATGATTTTCTCATTGGTACGGACAAGAGGCGCAATTATGGCTGTAAATAATAAGCCAGGTAGGACTTCTCCTTGCGGAACACCAGCAGACACTTCCTTGTTGTGCGATTGTGCATAGGCATCGACTTGTAGTACCCTATCATAGAGGAGTGATGCTATGAACCAGAGGATATTACCTTGGATTAGATAGTGGTCTTCCAGTAGTGGAGGAGCGCCGACACGTTTGTGGCGTCAAAGGCAGCTTCAATATCCAGGTATGTGATTGCGTGTTCCTCTTGCTGTTCAAAGGCGGGCAATATATTACATATGGTTTCAAGGAAGTTCGTCACTGTGGATCGGTTTCGGATTGTGTAGTGGACCTGTGGCGGCCTATCTCCAAGAATCTGATTCATTAAGGTGGGCAGCATAGATTTTTTCAGGATTTTCAGGAGCGTTGAGGAGTAAGATTTCGGCCGAAAGTGCCTGGGTAGACTGGGGTTTTGAAGTTTTGGATGTGGTCTGACAGTAGCTATTCCAGGCTTTGGGAAAATTTCTTGTTGTTAGAATTCCGTTGAAGATGGACTTGAGCGGTTGGAGGATGAACGGACTCAGGCATTTTACCATGAATTGCGGCACTTTGTCGGCCCCCGGGGTTGCTGTCGCTGGAAATGAGTTTATCGCTGATGTCAGCTGGTATGTAGAGATGGTGATGGAATGCAAGATGTTTTGTAATTCATTGTCGGGACATAAAAAAGAGTTTAATTGATCTGCACGTATATTGAATCTGGTAATATGATCTAACCATTGAGTTGGGTCCAGCTGACTAGGAAAGCTATTGGACCTGAAGCGGTATGGGATTTTCCCTTTTTGAAGTTGGACACCCAGGTGTGCTGTTATTGCTCGTGATTTCTCCCTATTAAATTGCTCTCGTGCTCTTGAATAAGATATCCGGTCGGAAGTCTGTTTTGAGTTCTTTTCCAGATCTGGTGTAGTTGCTGCTTTAACAGGAAGGCTATGTGTACCGTTGGATTCCACCAGGCTTTGGAGTAAGGTGAGATCCTTATCTTCTTTGATGCGGAATATTGTGCAATGGTGTTTACCCAGTTTGTTAATAATGTTTGCAAGCGGAACGTCACACGTTTCAAGGACATGCCAAGGTATAAGGGTGGCAGCTTGCAGGCATTTTTGGTTGTTAAGGACCTTGGGGCTGACAATGATGGCGGTTTGAACTTTTTTTCGGGCAGGTGGTCCCCGAGTAAGAATCATTAATTTTGCGTAGATAGGGTCGTGATCCGATTTGTAGTGTGTCTCAGGTGGTTCTTCAATCATACATGCTAAGGAGGAAAATAGCAAGTCAAAGTGGTTTTTTCTTCTAGTAGGGCAGTGATTGAATAGGTGTATATTTGCTGACTTCATGTAGTCAACAAGGATCTCCTTGTGGGCAGTGAGCTGTGGAGCGAGGTTGAAATCCCCGATGGCGATATGGTGAGCTGAGGGGTGAAAGTGGGTGATTGCCCAGTTGGCTGCCTCAGTAATGATATCAATTGTGGGTACCGGCGGGATATACATTACGCAGATATCTATGTGGATGCGTTTCTGAGCAGTGTCACGGCTAGAGGTTCGAAATTTGGTGAGTCACTGTAGATGGTGTTGATCAATTTGAAGGTCGCGTCTTTGAAGAACATAGCAACACCACCTCCCCTTCTATTCCTCCTGGAGGTGAACTCTGCCACATAGCCTGCTGGTATAGCTATCACTATATTCTGCTGTTTGTGCTCAAGCCATGTTTCGGAAATAGCTAAAATATCGAATTCGCCTGCTAGCAGGATTTGCTCCGTAGTCTCCATTTTATTTCGTAAGCTCCTAACGTTCTGATACATTACACTTACAGTATCAGAGCGCTACACTTGAATTAAATTTTTGCACCTCGAAGGAGGAAGTACCACATGAGGTCATGGGTGTCTCATTGTGATCACGGTTGGGATCGGCCAGCGTAGCTTGTCTTGCTTGCTCGGAGAATTTGGGCTATGGGGTTAAATGGGGCTGTTGTCTATTGCGATGGTTGAACCGACTGTCTTGTTTTGTGTATGGCATAAGGGGCGCGACCAATGTACAGCCTGGATCACGAGTCAGCTTCCATTTAGTCGAGAGTCCGATGCGTGCTCCGCGATGTTTCTCCTTCTGACGCTGTTGCTTGGGTAGAATGGTCGGACAATAACACCAATCGGCCAGGAAGAGGGGTTACTGATAGTTTCGACGGACGTTGCTTCACAGGATAATTTGAATGAAGCGTAATTATTGCTCTTGGTAGGTAGCTTAGTGACTTCCGCACTGACGTAGAGGTCTTGAAGGAGGACGTTAGCTACTTGTTCAGGAGTTGTTAGGGGATGCAGCCTGGAAATGAAGAAATTCTTAGATGTTTTGTTAGGATGTGGCGTCATGGGTCTGAGCCTAGAAGAATTTGACGTGCCTGTTACACATGCATTTTTCATTCGCGCACCTGGTTCGTGTGACTGTTTCACCCTTGGTGATGGAGTGTTGTGAGTGGGATGGGGCTGAGATCTAGCCACAATCCCCGCCCATGTTGTTCTGATGGTCTTTTTATTAGGACGCAAATCAGCATCGTGAACTAGCGATTCCGTATGATGGGTGATGGCACTTCTTGGTGCATTCCTCGTGTGTACCGATGGCATCATTTCTGAACTTTCTTCACGACTGCATGAATTCTGCACGTGTATAGGTTGTGAGGCACTCATGATGGCTGTGCTACGGCTGGTTGGAAGAGACTTGGAATGCTCACTCGGTGGAATTTTTACCTTTTCATTTGATGTGTCAGTTGAGGACCGCATTGCAGGTATATTATTGCCTTTTGCATGGGAATGCGATATTTTTTCTGTGTAGTGATGGCTTCCTGCAGCTTTTCCACAGCACTGTGAGGCAGGAATAGAATGACTTATGCTGCGTTTCACATCCTCACAAATTTTGCTAGAGAAAAGCTCGTAACACTTATCGTAGAATGTATCAAACTCCGATTGTACACGTTTTAGCAGCGCAGCCTTGAAGTTACTCAACATTGGCAACAGGAACTCATCAGTTATATGAGGTTGGGTGGAACGAACAGGAGGGTTTTTATTTCGCAGCCCTATTGAATACTGCCTATTCGTTTCCGTTGTGATCTCCGCATCAGGGTACATGCTGACACTCCTTGCCGCCCAAATCGACGCGGCGGCCTCGGGTGCGTGGGTCCATTTAGTCTGTGAGGCAGTGCTGACGTGAGAGGTAGGATTGAGATCGTGCTGTGTTCCGATGGTGCGCTTGGTCGTGGGGATCTCTTTAGCGTTACCGGTTTCACTGGGAGTATCTACAGAGTCAGTTAGTCCGAGGAGCGGAGTGGCATTTTCAGTATCAGTGGTCGAAGTAGCTGGCTGTGTGCCCTCCGGTTTCTGAACTCGATTCACGTCTTGTGATGTCGAACCGGGTCTCTCTGGTGAGATTTCACTTCTCCGGCAGTGAGCACAAACGTAACGCTCTTTAGCTGACTTTGACATTTTAAAGATTTGTGACCGTTCAGAGCAGTTTCCGCATAAGGAGCGGCCGCAGTCACTATTGCATATTAGTATATGTTTGACCTTCTTCAGACAGGCCTGACAAGTGTGTATGCAATCTTCCATCTGCATATTGCTTATTTCACTGCTACTATTTGAAGGGAGCAAATTTTAACGTTGATCTGATTCTTTTATAGTGACTTCCACATAATTCTTTTAGAGCAGACACAAAAAAGAAACGTCACTATTGTTTGTGGTTTTCAATTTCGTATAGGGTTAATAGCGTCAGTTCAGTCTGGCCACTGCTCAGGCGTTGAGACGCGGACAGGTGTTCTTCCCTCGGTAGAGACAATGCTACGATCGCTGTAGGCTAGGATTACTCAGGATAAGTGCAGTTAACAGAAGCTATGCAGAATATGCGAGTGCCAATCGTCATAAAGAGCATTAATATAATATAAGATATCTATTTATCTGAACGACTATTATCCCTGGTATGGCTGTATTTAGACGCGTGTTGGCACAAGGATTCCGTCAGTATCAAATGGATATCTGGTCGTTGAAAATATCATTATTTTTAACCTACGTTCAGCAGAGCACAAAACGGTGCGACCGTTCACCTCGCATTACCTTTCATCATTCAATTTACCTTTTACTTTACTTACCTTTCATCACTCGTTTCATTACCTTTCAGTACTCTCCTATTCTCTGATTCTTTGTCTCATGTTTGCTGTGGACGTTGGCTCTCTTGAGGATACTCTTCGCTTTTTCAATTAATTTCTTACTCCTATTGCATCAATTGGCCTATCTTGGTACTGCATCAATTGGCCTATCTTGACTCTTAATTCTTCTGTCGTCTGCCGAAATCTTCTTTTCCAAGTTGGTGGTTCCTTCTGTTTTCGGTTCTTCTACTGCTGGTCTTTCGCTTCTCTTCCATTAATCCTCGTGGCTGCTACCCCAGCACAATACACGGCTGTGTGGATGGCCTCCAGTTTTGCATCATTGCTGTAGAGGTAATGTGGTATTATGTGTCGATTCAGGTGGTTTTTCACTCTCCACAAGGTTCTATTCCGGTCTCTGCTTCGGTATCACGTGAGTCTTTGTGGAATCTATTCCTTCGAATTCTGTTAGGGCCTTCTTCCACTCGTCCTGTATTCTGGTTATCATGACTTCATTTCCTCTTTCCTCTGTTTCCTCTTTAGTTGCTGTGGGGTGTATTTATTCTTGCTCTTGCTCTTCTGGTTCGGCGGTGGTATGTTTTTCTTCTTCTGGGTCCATATTCTTTATCCTTTGTAGCTGATCACTGACGTTTTGCTTGATTTTTTCCAAGATTGCAGTAGCTATCAGATTATTCGTGACGATGGTCCTTCTCTGGCCCGCTATTCGCTGTTCAGTGACCTGAATATCCGGGAATCGTTCCAGCCACTTGGTATGTTGTCTCGCCCTGTAAATTGTCATATCGGTCGCCAGCTTTGTTATTTCGTAGAATGCGTGCATGATGTACGTATTCATTTCGATTTTTCACTTCATGCATTGGCGTTTTTTCCCCTCCTTGATGGTCTTGCCCTTCTCTTGTACTAGCCATACGGGGGACAGCGCCACTCGCTCCACTGTTTTCCTCTGGAGACCGTCTCTGATTTTTCGAACCGATCCCTCTGCCAAAGGCCTGAACGCCAGTCACTTTATCCTGCACCACACTTGATGCAGTATGATTAATATTTCTCTGCGACATCATCCATTATTTGAGGTGGACCTATTTAGCCTCGGCTTATGTCTAGTGTCAGTTCTCGCGAGTGACGCCAAAGGCGCCACAATTATTAATATAAAAAAATTAATATATTAATTTTATTACTATTAATTAATTTATTATTATTACTTTTTATTTTTATTATTACTTTTTATTTATTATTATTATTATTATTATTATTATTAGCTACATGGTGCAAGGAAGCCTGAGGCTTATGCTGCAACAGCCAAAAATTTTTTTGAACTACCCTGAGAGAGAGAGAGAGAGAGAGAGAGAGAGAGAGAGAGAGAGAGAGAGAGAGAGAGAGAAAACAAGTGTCAGAACAGAAGTAGAAGGGAATCACCAAGAAAGAGAAGAATGATGATCTCCCCAGGGACTCACATGTGGTGAGTATGGGCTTGGCACATCCAGGGTCCTGAGCTGGACATCATCATTCTTCTTTTTCTTGGTGATTCCTTTCTCTCTCTCTCTCTCTCTCTCTCTCTCTCTCTCTCTCTCTCTCTCTCTCTCTCTCTCTCTCTCTCAGGGTAACTTGTGAATTTTTTTTTTTTTTTTGGCTAGTGCAGCATAAGCCTCAGGCTTCCTTGCACCATATGGCTAATAATAATAATGTTCAGCTCAGATCTTAGGTGTGCCAAGTCCATACTCACCAGATGTGAGACATTGAGTACTGCATACAGGTCTGGAGGCCTCATTTTAGGAAGGATGTAGTGCTGCTGGAATGGGTACAGAGACAAGGGCAACGACAGTGGTGAGTGAAGAAAAGGATTGCTCTTACGAAGAAAGGCTTAAATTCTGAAAATTGTAGCATCTTGAGGCTAGGCACATGCAAAGTGATGCAAAGCACATGCAAAGCACATTACAATAGAAGCAGTGCAAGAATCATTTTCGCTTCTTCCTGCCGCTACCGTTAATCTTTTAGTCTGTGAATCCAACCCCCCCCCCAATCTATCAGTTTTCCGACCCAGCTAACTCTGCGTCGATAGCATCAGCAAATATTCTTGCACCCTTTCTATTTAAGTGTATCCCATCCCATCCCATCCCATCCCTGTAGAAGTAGTCTCTCCTGTTAGCAAGCACGGATCACGCTGAAAAAAATTCTACTCCGTGAGCCTTGCACAATCTGTCCAGGGTAGAATTGATTGACAAGGCTCTCAATCAATCAATTGAGAGCCTTGTCAATCAATTCTACCCTGGAGAATTGATTGACAAGGCTCTCATGATATACTCCCTCCTATTGTGTCTTAGTATTAATTTTGAAGAAACTGAGCGGAGGCGCTAGTATATTGTGTCTGTAATTATCTGTATTCTTGGTCGATTTGCTGGTGGGCAGACGAAAAATCGGCGGTTATAGAATCAAAATCCATGCACAATGTTCCTGAGACTGACTAACTAAGCCACTCGCGAATACAGCTCATAAAAATGCTGAAGGGATTCGAACTCAGGCCTTTTCCGCTCGATGTGGAAGGACAGGAATTATATTGACACGTGATTATGGTGTCAGTATTATTTTGCCAGAAAATTCCGTGTGTTCTTTTGCGAACTGCTGTTTGTTGGATGAAAAAGTGTGCATCCCCAACCTATCACTAACTTGGTGCGAAAAAAAAAAAAAAAAAAAAAAGAAGAAGAAGCTACAAAAATTCTATTTGTCATGCTTTTATCACAAAGTATTGGAGGACAGCTATTGGAACCACTGCGCTATCAGCGAATGTGGGTTTAAGGGACTTGCCCATTTTCCCACATCCCGTGGGGTGAGGATACCACCGATTAAACTTTGAAGAGAAAGTGTTTTTTTAGATTGCTTATTTTTCGAGTCCTGTAGTATGAACCTCTAACAATGGTTAATGAAGTTGATAGGGTATTTGGTGCTTGTAAATTTGGTGTTATTGGGCTATATTTGATTGCCCTACTCGAATTGATTTTTGAACGCACATAGAGGAGGCAAGCGATTTGTTTTATTTGGCTTTGCCATACGAAATGGTTAGTGAAAGTTTGTGTATTATTTGTTAATGCATTTGAAAATGTAAAAATTACACTTTCTTTGTGTTGTAAAATAATTTTTCAAGAAGACCTGTTTATCAGAGTGCCTTATGCGTTAATTATGTTTATGGAGGAGTAAAAATTTAATTTTTACTTTTGGTAATAAACGGATATTGATTGATTTCGTTTTGTTGGAAATTAACATTTTAAATGTCAAAATTGTTCCCATATAGTGGAATATATTAATTTTACAGATCTGAAACTTTCTAACTGTAATGCTTTGATTTAACAACTGCTTCTTTTCGAAAGGGCGTTAGGCACGTTTATTGCGATTAGTGATGCGCGTTTTAGTGATATGACTAATTTATCTTTTCATTTCATTCCTGGGTTTTTGACAACTCGAGAAAATCATTCATTGGATAATCATTTCCCATAGACTTGGTTCTTCTGTAATCCAACTTCGCCCTTTCAATAAGTTGGGTTTCATTAATTTGAAGTAAACGCACACTCAAAAGATAAATGAATGCTGTTTATTTAAAAGTCGTGTAGTTGTCTTGATAACTATTTCAGCACTTCTTGCCATGTTTACATTAACTGGTTTCACTGTCTTGACTCTAGTTAGTACAACCATGGTGAAACAGTTGAATAGGAAACAGCTACATGAAAGATGTGATGTGGCATTTTTAGCTTACACTGAGAAAAAATTTTCATTTCAAACCCTCACAGAAGCCCAGGGGCTCACATCTGGTGAATATGGGCTTGACACATCGAGGGTCCTGAGCTGGACATCATCATTCTTCTCTTTCTTGGTGATTCCCTTCTACTTTTGACTCTCTCTCTGTCTTTTAGGGTAATTCGGGAAATTTTTTTTTTGGCTGGTGCGGCATCAGCATCAGGCTTCCTTGCACCATATAGGTAATAATAATAATAATATGGCCCATGATAGATGAACTCATGTGGGGGGGATAAGCCCCCAAGAACATTTAAAAAATTCAAAAACATCTGACAACCCCCCCCCCCAAATCTCGAAACAATAAATAATTATATTTTTTTTCAATTGTATCCCAAGGTGGCCATGTGATTAAAGGAGTTTATAATTACAATGATTTAGAGTATTTTACTGGAATTTGTGACATTAGTTGTATGTGTAACCCAGATTTGCATTCTGATTGTCCACTGTGATAGTGTCTTGATTTAGTTGTTTTGTGCTGATTCAAAAAGGTCTGAGTTTCAATCCTGTCAGATACTGGAAGATTCTTAAAGGCTTTTTCAGCTGTGGCTCTAGTTGGGAAGCCTCTTCCCATCCAAATTATTCCTGGTTTTTCATCCAGAAAGCAGGCCAACCAATCTGAGAATAGTATGCAACTTATGGACATATCAACAAATATCTTCTCAACCTCCAACCCATGTATGGTACTAAATACTATAGGTTCTAATACCTCTTTTCTTTGGGGGTTTTCATTTAAAAAAAAACAAAAAAAAAAAACATACCGAAGCCTTAGTTGTCTTGGAGCAAATTGGATATAAGCACTTTGATTCAAGAAGAGGATATCCGTTGGAGGGGAAACATTAGAATAAATTTGTCAGTTGTGATATAAAGAGAAAGCAACACCCAGAGTAGGAGAGTGTACTAAAGATTCTCTGTGTAAAGCATGATGATTAACCATACAGTTTATTCAACTGGAATGAGCAAAGAAATCAGAATGCTTTATCTATCCAAACATAGATTGGAACTTGTGGATAGGGCACTTACCAGTGGCAGTCAGTTCTTGAACCAGCTGGATGACCATTTCCTACATCAGCTTGTTAGGGATGCCACTGTGGAATCAACATACTAAACTTGATCTTACTAAAAATTCATGTGCCATTAAAAAATCTTCCAAGTTAAAGAGCCACTAGTTGCCATTGACATTTTATTATGGGAAAGATCCAATGAAATTAGTTGTTAAGGGAAAAGGAAGGATTTTCATTTTATTAAAGAAGACCATTTTAGCCCTAATATCATTTGAGTTAAATTCAGTGATAGTGGCTAAAATTCCTAAGGGATATATATGCTAAATGGAAAATATTATCTAGAAAATAATTCCAAGTGCCCCAACAGAAATTATATATTGAAAATTCCTAAATTTTTAGGGAAGTTTTACCATTCACATCATTTCATTCCTTTAAAAGATATGACATAAAGAGCATAAATTGAAACTCGTTACTGAAGAATTGATAAAATTGGTATCGGAAAAGAAGGCCGAGATAGCTACGGATCATCAAGAGACCCTGTTCAGTATAGAATGTATAAAGGAGTTTGTAATCATATTACTCACATAGTGAGTCAGGCAGATATGAAAAGGATTTATTATTATTACTATTATTATTGTTAGCCATATGGTACAAGGAAGCCTGAGGCTTATGCTGCACCAGCCAAAGAAAAAAAAAAAAAAAAATCCCGAGTTACCCCAAGAGAGAGAGAGAGAGAAAGACAGAGAGAAGTACAAAGGAATCACCAAGAAAGAGAAGAATGATGATATCCAGCTCAGGACCCTTGGTTTGCCAAGCCCATACCAGATTTGGCAAAGGTTCAAGGATATCACCCCAGGGGCTCACATCTGGTGAGTATGGGCTTGGCACACCCACGGTCCTGAGCTGAATATCATCATTCTTCTCTTGGTGATTCATTTCTACTTTTGACTCTCTCTTACGGTAACTTGGGAATTTTTTTGGCTGGTGCAGCATAAGCCTCAGGCTTCCATGCACCATATAGCTAATAATAATAATAATAATAATAAAGCTAGTAAAAGTTCTTTGCATAGGTATTTCAGTATTGAAAGAAAAGAACCCTATTGTCTCATTACAGGGAAGTAATGGAATCAATGTAAATGATTCTCAGCAGAGCGCTGATGAGCTGTGAATAAGTTATTTGTATATTCACTCAGGAATATACATGTCAGTAATAATTCATTTTGGCAAACAGCATTAAGTGAATTTGTGATAAGCATCAAAAAAGGCATGCCAGGATTTTAATAAAAATTTGAAATGTAACACGTTTCTTGGATCATGTGCAACTAATATATTAATCCATTATTTATATATTTAGTAAACTGATTAAAAAAGGAAGCTCCTTCACCCATTTTATTTTTCACATGCACAGTACTTAAACCGACAATTTTTCTTTAATGCATACCCACCATGTTGCTCATTCATTCCTCCAGTCAGTGCTCTGCAACAAATAGTGTAAAGCACCTCAACAACCAGTATGGGATATATGTGTGAAAAAAAATCTCTATTTCTATTTGTCTAATTTTGATGAACTTTGGGATGGCTTGACAGATATTTCTGAAAGATTCAAATTTAAAATTTCATGAAAATTTGTCAAATGTTAATTTGTTTTATGCGGAAGACAGGTGGACATTGCAAAGACAATAGGTGCTTTTTGTATTTGTAATTGTACCTAAAAATTTAAGAAACTTTCGATATATGATTTCTGTTGGGGTTCATTGGCCTGTTATTTTAATGTGTGCTTATTTATTTTATGTAGTGTGTGGTGTTAATTTTTTTATTGCATTAAGCACTCTGAATGCTCCTAAACATACTGTGTTAGTGTTCAGAATAACTTTAAGCTAGAGTACTCCTATGTTAGTATCAGCAAGAGTAGTTGAGACAATTGATGAATGCAAAATAAAATTGAGACTGAAGAAAGAGCACATAATAATTACCTTACATAATCAAGGATAATGAAGTGTGTAAATAGACTAATTGCATCATATGGATAATAATTATTTTTATAAGGCCTCAAAATTGAATAAAACAATCCAATAAGGTAAACCAAGAATAGGAAAAAAAATATCCAACTGATGTGCTGGTTCACTTCAGTGTACCCAGTAGTGTGCTGGAGCTGGCTTGCATGAGCCGATTGTTAAATTTTCAAGAATTTTGCGAGCTAGTTGTTAAACTGACAATGGCTGTAGAGCAGCACACACTTCAATCCTCAATGGCTAGTGGCATTTGGACGATAAGCTTGTATATGGTGACACAGAAAATCCAGCCAGGGCACTCTTATTTCAGCACCCTTTGTGCTTCCTTTCCCCCACCCCTTTCCTATGCGGCAGCCTGTGTAGGGATTATCTCCGCTAGCAATTTTACAGAAATATTTCCAACAAACATCTGCTTAATTTTGCCTGAGCTGCTTCTTCTTAAGGTAATGACATTCCTACATTTAACAATAGATCACATATCAGATTTAATGATGATAAATTTATTGGGAAAAGAGTTAGCGGATTGGGATGCAACTCCATTTGTCAAATCAAAGCTGAATCGCAACCACAGATTGGTTACAGATACGAGAGCAAGTCAACGGAAACATTTCCTGAGAATCAATTGGCTATATAGAGAACACAATTAAAAAAATGAATATTTTATTATTGTTTGAAATTTTTGTATTCCAAATTGTAAATCAGTAAAACTTACAATAAATATACACACACATTCTTGGCCTTTTTTTTTTTTTTACTGAGCTGGTTGTTAAAAATTTACCAGCCCACCACTGCAGGTACCCTAGTTTAAAGAATGGGTATTCTAGATATTTTAACATTAGTGTTACAACGGAGCTAAGAAAGTCAAGATTTTGCTTTCCTTTTATAAATTAATATTTTATATTTTATCAGATCAATAAATTGACATATTAAGAATAAGTATAGACTGATAGTTTAAAATTTGTTTGTAGAATAAAATATCAATGGGGAAAGTTCCATCATAATGCCAAAACAGAAAGAAGAAAGTCATCAAAAGTCTCATGTTGAAGAAATAAACATTTCTGCAGATGACAGTTTCTATGCTTTTTATGTTTTCAATTTGAATAAGTAAGTAATGAATTAACAATTTATAATTGGATATTTTTGCTTGGGTGGATTAAATATTACCAGGAAAGGAATGGAAGTTAAAACTTTACAATAAAAAAAAACATAGTTATATTACAGCTATACTTGGTATGGTGCAATGTTGAGGGCAATCACTGCTTTGTCCTTTTTTCTTATTTTTATGATTTTATTTTGAATATTAGGGTATCTTGCTATTTATCACACTGAAAATTATAATATTAATTTGCTGCATTTGTTTTGGGGTAATCAGTGTTTCTTTTTCCATAATAGTCTTGGAGATATAACCACATTTCTCTTTATAATAAAGTTACTTTTGATATAAATGTATCATAGTCTGATTGTATAGTGGTATCCCTTGACATTTGTCCACCTTCCCGCTAAATGTGGTTATATTTGGCTGTATAGAAGACAATGACTGAAATACAATTATGTAATTTAACTCTGAATATAAAAATTTTCAGAGTTAAATTGCTGATGCCTCCTTAAAGAAGTGGTCCTTATGAATTATTTGTCTTTATTTAATTCATTTTATTTTTTATTATGAGGTGGCATTTATGATTTGGTGGGTGTGAGGGTGTCTGTCCTTGGTTGGGAAGTTTTGCTTTTGCATTGCTGAGGGTGAGCGTTGCTTTGTACTTTTTCTTATTTTTATGATTTTATTTTGAATACTAGGGTATTTTGGTACTCGGATAATGCAGAATCACACCTTGTCAAGTATAATCCTAATTGTAGTATTTGTTTGTGGTGATAGTGTTTCTTTTTCTATAATGGCAATTAAAATTTATATATTGTATGATGGTCATCCCAAGTGTAATGATTACAGTTTTTCCCTGAATTCTACCCCACCACCAGTTTAAAAAGTAACACAGTAATAGTTGGTTAAAATATGTGAAAACTCTCTGCACTTATTTTTCTACATAGTCTTCATTATGTTCCACGCAGTTATGCCGATGTGAAAGAAATGTTCTTGCCACGGAAAGTTTCATCTAATTCATGCAGCCAGCAATGAATTGGCCTTTTGTTATCATCAGATAGAGAGAGAATGAGCTATTCTCTCTCTCTCTCTCTCTGAGTAAATGAAAGTCACTGGGAGTAAGGCCTGCACTTTAGAAGGATGAGAGAGAATGGCCCATTCTGTGTTTGTGAAGATTTCCTGTGTTTGATCACTTATGTGTATGTATTGTAGCATACTGTTATATTGTAGCAGTGCATCTTGTTTGTCTGTCCTCTGCACATATTGGTTTTAGCATTAGTAGAGGCATATAATGCAAGAAAGCAAACTTATGCAGCATCAGCAAAAAAAAATGCTCCCATTTCACCCCTCCGTTCGATCGAAATACCTGTCCAGCTCAGCCTTAAATTTTTTTAGGCTATCAACTTCCACAACAAAGGATGGAAGTCTGTTCCACCAACCAACCAACTAACTGCTGGCTAAAGGCAAACTTCCGCACATCTATCCTATGTCTGTCTTTCCTCAGTTTGAATTTATGCCCTCTCAGGTGATTATTCTGAGCAAGAGGAAGAATCTCATCAGCATTGAGCACGCTCAAACCATTCAAGGCTTTTTACACCTCAATCAGGTGTATATACATCTTAATTTAAGCTTCTTTAGAATGTGTATATATCATTGTGAGTTGACTCTTTATGTAAGAAGTTCACAAAGGTCAGTTCATAAATATCCCAAAAGGCAGTAACTAAATCTTGTCTGTTGATGCTTATTTTAAAACTTTTTGAATGTAAATAATAGTTATATCTGCACTTCTCAGATTGCTGTTTCGTCTACATTTCATAGTGATAAACTGGAAATTTATCACTAGTTATTGTTCATGAATAGGTTTCACAACTTTTCATACTGCCAGTGAAATTTTCAGAAATTTTCAGTATACATACATGAATATCATGGATGCGTGTTTGTTTGTTATTTGGTTTTTAGGAGCATTAGCAACTAAGGCCATATTGCTCCCTGATATGCGGTGGTCATTCCTTGACCTTTCCACATCCTCCATATTTGGTGGCCACGGGATAGAATCCCAGTCTAATCAAGAAGCGTGTGCTATGCATTGCTGCTCCTGCCCACCCGGCTACGGAGGCACTGGAATTCACAACTGTGCATACATACGTACTTAGGAGAGATCTTATGGTAGCCAAGTTTATTGATGATTGTCTCAACGTGATAACCAATAACAACATTGCCACTCAATTCAGCTTGCATGCTCTGCCAGTTAACTTATATAGCAGTTTGGCAGTCTTTTTATTATGGGTTGACTACTCTGCATAATGTCATCCAAAGCCTTATTACTTTTAATCGAGTTAATCCACCTCCTCATTAACTATACTCTAACAGATGACTAGTCAGCTACTTCATTCTTATGTGTTCATTATATTTTTTGTATACTACTATTGGGTCTTTTCCTTTTTTAGTCTAAAATTCAATTGCAGTTTTTTGCTGGTAGCAAACCTTGAGTAGCCGCAATTTTCAGTTGCCACATGTAAACCGAACCGGTGGTGTTAGGTGTAATGTTGTCTATATTCTTTCCATTTCACTTAGAATGCTCTCTTCAATCTGCGAGACCTCTACTCCATAAATTTATTAAAAATTAAATTATAGAGCAAAGGCATTGGCATAACTGTTATTCATGGGGGTAAAAAGGTGGAATCATTACTTTTTTTGGGATTCTTGTATATTTGTTTTTATTGTTGTGATTACACTAAAAAAAAGTAAAGCCTGTATGTTAAAAAACTGCCATCCTTCTGCTACAATAACTTATTGTTTGTTGTATCTAAAAATATACTAAATGCTTTAAATGCATTTATATTTTAGACATCTCCAGGCAGCAGAACCCACAGAATGTACCCAGGAATCATTAGATAGCAGCAGAGCAAGCAGTCCTGAACTAAGCTCAGATACTGAGGAATGTAGGCATTGGTAATTGAGTTTTTAATTAACAGTTTTATATGAAACTAGCAGAGTCCCTGCATTATTTTAAAAATTGGCAAAAAATTCTGTATTAAAAAATATATGCTGACTGTCCTATGTGACTTTGTTGTAACTTCAGGAGGTGGTCCCTGAGGTCATTTTAAGTGAAAGATTTTATATCAACATGGGTCCAATTTTCAACTGTAACTGAGCTATGGGTACTTATCAAAAGTTTGGAAAGGTTTCTAAACTAAACCTTTCTAAACTCATGAAGTTTAGAAAGGTTTTATAAAACTGTTTTCAGGGATACTACATTAGGGCTCTATAATGATGTGATGTTTATAGGGCATGATTCAGATGTAACAAATTGAAATGGATATTATATCAATTTTTTGAAAATGGTAATTAAGTCACTAAAAGAATCATAAAATTAAACGTATTTAATATATCTGTATATTTAAAATAAAATTACATAAAAGCCATAAAAAATTAAATACAATAAAACGATCTTAAAATATTATAAACATAATAAATACAAATTCCAGAGCTTTCCAAAGCCAAGGTTTTCTTCATTAGCAGATTATACATTCTAATTACAATATAGACTGCCCTACCATTAATATCTGAATACCCGCCTATTTAAATAAGCTTTATTTATAGGAAAACTAATAATGTGCCGAAACCTTTAGACTGCCAGCCTCTAATCTCTATGCAACACTCTCCACCAGTTTTGTAAATGTTCTCCAATATTTTCTACAATTTGCCTTCAAAGCACCAGTTCAGCTCTGTTTTTTAGGCAATTTCTCCTCACATACACTTGATCTGATTCACCACAGAGGTTTTCTATAGGATTGAGGTTAGGGCTGTGGGCTGGCCAGTCCAATTGTTTGGCACATGTTCTCAAACCAGCCCTTCACAACACAAGCAGTATGACATGGAATATTATCCTTCTGATACGGTTATGGACCTTCTGTGATGTGCTGTTACAATGTAGGTAATGCATTATTGTCCAGGACATCTAGATAGAACTCAGCATTCATGGCATTGTCCAAAATAACCAAGGGTCCTATGCCACACCATGAAAAATAGCTCTACGCCAGCATGCTGCCTCTGTCAAGCTTCATTGTAAGAACAATACAGTTCAGAAGTTAGCTTTCTGTGGGTAACCACCACATCCAAGTGTGACTGTCAGACTGGTAGACCATGTACTGTGACTTATTACTTCAAAGCACAAGGCAGGAGCAGCAGTGCGTAGCACATGCTTCTTGATTAGACCGGGGTTTGAGCCCGTGCCCACCAAATACAGAGGATGTGGAAAGGTCAGGGAATGACCACCACATATCCCCAGAACAATATGGCCTTAGTTGCTAATGCTCCTAAAAACCAAATAATAACAACAACAACTTCAAAGCACAGCTTTCCATTGGTTTATGGTGTAAGAGTGGTTGACCTTACATCAAGTTAGATGGCATCTGACATTAATTGGATGATTAGTAGCTTGCGGATGGCTGTACGACCATGATAGCCCATATCACAGCATCCTGCTCACTGTACTGATGCTGCCATGTGTCCAAATAATCTTACAGAGAGTGTGTATGACAGTGTCAACCTGCATTCTGTCATCTTCAGAGGTTTTCCAGGTCATTTCATGATAGTTTCAGCACCAGTCTGCTTAAATTTGTAAATCGCATCACTAATTGTCAAACTAGGGATCTTCAGTGCCACTGAATATCACATTCAGACCAATTGCTTAGGTATCACCCTGTTATCATTCTGCACTGAAAGTCTCTTAACTGTGTTGATTGTGGTATTTTTCATTTTCAGTCATTCTACTGTCTCTTTGAAGGCCTTCAGGCATATTTATAGCTGTCTAATGTGTTGCTTGGGTATGACATGACCAACTATTAGAGGGGCGTCTGGATATTAATGGTATGGCAGTGCATATGCTCTATGTAATTACATGGCATGGTTGCTGCAGTGGCAATGCATGATCCTATCATTGTGGGCACCAGAAGTGTCCCTTCCTCTGGATTGTTGCCAGTTAACAATCAGTAGTGGGATGCATGCATTGTTCCTTATCATAGTTCATATGATACGTGCATCCTACCATCGAATCTGTGATTCTTAGGAGGGTTGTTTGCTGGCAACCATCCGGATGAAGAGACACTTTTGGTGCCACAATGGGAGTCACATGTTGCCACTTCAGCAACTGTGGCAACATATGTACTTATGAAAAGCACATATGTTGTAATCAGAATGTATAATCTGCTGATGGCTTCGCTTTGGAAAGCTCTGGAATTTGTGTTTGTTATTTATATAATATTTTTAAATCATTTTATTGTATTTTAATTTATTTTGATCATTTTTATGTAATTTTATTTTAAATATGCAGTTATATTAAATACAGGTTTAATTTTATGAAAGAATTCTGTTTTATGATTCTTTTTGTGACTTAATTACATTGGTATTGGTGTATGTGAGAAATTGATACAATGGATATTCCTGAGTAGAATCAGTTGGCTTAAATTTGTAAATCACATAACTAATTGTCTACCTAGGGATCTTTAGTGCCACTGAAGATCCCTAGGTTGAAATGGAAATGAAGACATTTTCTCATTTAATCTGAAAGAATGCTAACTTATCAAAATTACTTCAGTAATCTCCCAGTTTATGAACATCCAGTCTTAAGAATTTTGATGCCATAAACTCATACATAAATTCATACCATGAAAATATCATGAATTTGATTTACAAGCCAAAAGCATAATCTTAAAACTTTTACTCCACTTCAGCAACCATAATATATTACCTTTTAAAAGCCAAAATGAATGAGAGTGAAATATTTTCAGCATTTATGTATTTGACCAATATTTTAGAGTAGAGTACAGTACATTACATAAAGGGTAGCATAAATTTTGTGAGATAAAAGCATGAAAATTTGAGTTCACAGATAATAATAGTTTGAGTATATATTCAATATTATTTAACAGTACGTATACAATCATTTTAGATTAAGGCAAACTATCTCTTTGGTAGATCATTCTGCTAACTCTGTCTAGCCTAGAAAATGTGCTTCCAAGTTCAGTACGTCATTATTGCATCTGGGAAATTTCAGAAAGAAATAAATTAAAAGTAAATTAAATACAGTAAAAAACTCAGAAATTCAACAATCTTGGAGCTAGACAATTGTCAGAATTTAGGATGGGATGTTATTGCACTTGTACTGCCATATCTATTATAGCAGAACATAAGTTTGTTTTTGTGCCAAAACTACTGAGGCTATGAGGTATCAATGTATTCTGTGGTCAATCTGCTTGTTTTGCTGGATGGAAAAAAAAACTCATTTCTTCCTTAAACTAGAGTTTGAGGAGGAAATGTAACCCTTGACTGAGACTAACTTTAACAGCCACAGTGTGCAAAAAAACCCTCAAATTCCTCCATCAAAGATGGGATTTAAATCTGTTTATGTTGGAAGGATGCTAGTTGTAACTGCTATGCTGTACATGAGGGTAATATATCAGTATATTTCATTTTGTTTTTACAGTGATATAATGCTTTTCTATATGTATAGAAAAAAGGCACACTATACATTAAATAAAGTATATATTAACCAGTGACTTTCTTGTATCATTTGGTTCAGAACTAATAAAAAAAAAGATGCAGAAATTTTTTTTTTTTTTTTTGGTACACATCCTTACATTATGTCATTAAACCTATGGGAAAATTACTCCCAAACTACTACTCAGGGGCATACAGTGTTTATAAATCAGGTGATTACTGTAGAAATCTCAAAAAATGTTTTTGGATTTCTGGATTTCTTTTGATTCCTCTTTCCAGTAGTGATTTCCTTTCTAACTTCAGAAAATTACAATTTAATTAAACTAAATGAATAGCATAGTTACACAATAACAAAACTAAAACATGTATTATTATATCTTTGTTATTAATTGCCTATTGCTTTTAAGCTAAAATTTGTACTCTCATATTTTGCCTTCAGTGAATATTACAAAGCTGCCCACATCCAAAATTTCAAGCTTACAATTTAACTGGACAGATGTCAGACATGTAAACTAAACACACTTAATGATGTTGAAATCTTTCATATCAAATGTAAGACTGTTTCATTAAGATAGATTTATCCAGTAAACATGCTTATTCAATTTTTAATTGTTTCTTACAGCTTATCCCTTATTGCTACCAACCTTGGTGCTGAATTAGAGACAAATGTACGTTGTTACTTATTGAAAAAGCTTCGAAATAAAATTGATTGGTATGCCAAGGAAAACTACCACAGCTTTTTGAGTTCCTTTTGGTAAGTAGACTAATCTGTTTTAGAACTATACTGGCATCCAAAAGTTGAGGAACCTTTGTGGCTAGCATGTGAACTGTGATCACTGTTCTCCCACACCATGTTTTGATGGTTTTAACACACGTGATATCAAAAAAAACATGAAACCATACAGACAATAAAAGTGTCACTTCAAGCACACCACTCAATTTAAATCAAAAGTGGTACAGAATTCATCTGTTAAGTTTTCTTTTGCAATAACATGACATACATTTGGAAGTTTCAGAGAAGTGGATGGATGATGGTAGAACAATCACAAGCTTGCGGTGGCTTCACCTTTAAAAATGTAAGGAATGGTAATTTCATGGTTATGGCAACAACACCAAGAGACAGAGAATGTTATCTCTGTATGCCAGAGATAACAGGAAATAACAGTTTCATGCTGACTGTATATGGAGAGCTTCAGAAATTCTATGCAAAATTGTCCTTGCATAGAATTTCGGAATGTTAAGATTATTTGAGATTCAGTCTTGAAAATGACTCTGAATATGTCATCTGGAAAAAAATGTGGAAACCTATTACAATCTCCACATCAAGAAAGGGACCTACTATTGTGGCAGCAGTGACCTGATGGTTTGAAGAATCATCATGATAAATGGTCCCTCCAGTTACCACATCTTTGAAGAGATGTGCTCTTTGAGCCTTGTGTCAGGATTTTCAGAGGTGCCATAAAAAATGAATTCATCTTCATGATTACAACACCAAATGGGTTTGTTTTGCTTAACATAAAATAAAATTTTAAACAATTTTACATTTATAAAATACATTTAATATAGGTTAATTAGATAGTATGAATCAGAGCTGTAATACTCAATATGTTCTACGTTGATAATAATATTAGTAAATTTAAACTCCTCTTATTTATTTACTAATATAGGTTAATGAATAAATGTTCATTCTTACAGAATCAATGTTATGAAGAGTTTACTAGCATCCTTACTTTACCTGTGCTAAATTACTGCTAAAAGGCAGTAAATATGAACTTTCTCATTATTGAAATCCAGGTCATAATTTCTGACAGTAAAAATGAATTTAAACTGTGTGCTTAGTTCATTTTTTTTTTTTTATATTGGTTGTGTACAAGGGGCATGAAGGAGTCTAGTAACATGTTACTTTTCAACATAATCCCGTTTGGAGCCAATACACTGCTACCGATGCTGCAATATTGGTTCCATCTGTGAAGAACGTTTTTTCTTGGGACTCCAGGAATACATCCACTGCAGTAATGATGCAGTAATGATACACTGTAGTAATGAAGTAGATGTAAGTCTGTTGGTACTATATCTGTTGTATATGGGGGATAGCCCAAGATTTTTCCTCTCTTTCATTCCTCTCTTTCTTGGTGATTCCCTTCTACTTCTCTCTCTCTCTCTCTCTCTCAGGGTAACTTGGAATTTTTTTTAGCTGGTGCAGCATAAGCCTCAGGCTTCCTTGCACTATATGATTAGTAATAATAATAATAATTCAGCCCAGAATTTGATAAAACTTAATCATGTATCAATCATCAATACATGGATGTGGAGATATTGAGCAAACTTAAGTTTACTACTAAAGCACTTCATTATAATTTGCCTCAGTATTGCACTGTACACTTTAAATAAAAAGTACTGCCCTGAAATTGTAATATGGAAAAGCATACATTTTAAATGAATTGAAACATACTTCTCCATTGGAGTGGTGCTTTTTATTAACATGCATAGTTCAGCACCGAGGAAACTTGTTGATGCACTTTGCCTCAATGATACATAAAACTGACATTATGCCTTACTTGTACAATAATGTATTATTGCTCTTATAACGTGGCCTTTGCCCTAAATTTTGAAAGATTACATTTAGATAATTATGTATGAAATTGGTGTTTCATTAAAACTCTTATGGCAACTTTAATCTCTCAGTCACCTTTAATACTTGAATATCAACTTTTTCAAATTTATTCCTTGATAAAAAAAAAAAAAAATGTTCGTTGATAACTAGTTTAATTCCCCACGAAGAAGTGATGCTAATGATGTTATTCTTATTTCAGTATGTAACCATTAGTTCTGTCAGTATTTTGATGTTTGCTCAATAAAAATTTGTTCATAAATCATATAAAATTGTCTCAGGAAATTAAAAAATAAACATTCATCCAGATTATTTTATAGAGTATTTTTTATGCTTGTTAAAAATGTATTTTTTAAATTATATTTCTAAATAGATATTAATATAAGGGAGATAAATCATCCTGAGAACCAAGATTTTAAATATTAGATATATGTTGGATAAATATGATCTTATATTGAAATTGAATTTCTGCTTTTTTTTTTTTTTTAACATTGTATTTCTGAAACTTGATCTTATTTTATTAATTGAAATACATTTTTTGATTTCATTTGTAAATGAATTGTAATATTTCAATCACAAATGTGGTAAATATTTATGAATGGTTCTTTTCAGTATGGATGACAAGACAACTGTTGGCTGCTATTATTGTATACTTTCAAAAGCTATGTTGGAGGAGTCCTTTCAGGATTCATTTTCAGAATCATTTGAAAAACAGACATTCCTACTTTGCCTTCTTGGTCCATCAGAAATTACTTTTGAATCATATCCTTTATATATATAATGGATTATAGTATTTCATTATGATGTATTAAAGAAAACTGATGCTTCATGTCAGAATTACTATAAGTTCACACTGTTCTTAGTTTAAATCAGTTCCTTCATACTATATGCCATTAGAATAGAATACTTGTAGTCATAGGCAATTACATTTTGTGCTGTGACTTTAAATAGGAAGGTGTCCTATAGACAAATGAAAAACAATGTTTACTTTTTTCATAAAATAGATTGTATCTGCTGTTATAATTTCCAACTTAAAATTTCAAAGTAAAGATTTTACAGGTCTCTTTCATAGGTCTTTACAGGGATTAGTTTAACTAGTAATGGTAAACAGTTTACATCAGCTTCATGTTAAGGTCACAGTAGAATTTTTTTTTTTATTCCAATGTGGTCGAAATGTGGGTAGCCTTTGTTAAGTTTAATGTTAATTTAAACATTAAATTAACATTGAACATAGTAATGGGCATTCTTATAAGTGCAGTGCATTGATACTGTATAGAAGGAAGAATTTTTTATTTTAATGATGTTAATAATATTTATAAGTGCATTTGTATCTGTAACATGACCACTTTATTTATTATTGTTTAACATGCTTAAACTATTATAAAAATTTAAAACAGTGGATAAAATTTTCATTTAATTATGAGCACACACGCATCCAGTTACCAGGAAGGCAACTTTAGGATATATAGCTAATAAATAAATAACATGTAATTAATAAACTACAAAAAACTAGTATAAAATAAAACAATCTAATTTATTCTTTAAATGAGACTTCTTTGCCAGTGTTATCCATCCAGAAATAAGCTATTCATACACTTTGTACACTATGATAAGTAATTTTAATAAACAAGCATTATGATAAAGCTCTTTTCTGGATTTTTGTTCACATGCATTATGTATACAAGCCGTTTTGTGAATTGAAGGTTAAGGGTTAAGATTTAGTGAATGATCAAGTGCTTAACTCACAATGATTATTTATGGTAGGCATGGTTTCATTATGTAGTCTTAAAATTTTTCTCTGAATGACCATTGCAGGTGATACAGATTTCATGTTTATTTCAGTGAAGATGAAGTATATGAGGGCTGTTTAATAAAGAATGATCATAATTTTTTTCACAACATACCTTTAATAATCATCCATATTTTGATGGTCTATTTCAAAGTAGTTCCCATTTGATGAAATGCACTTACTCCAAAGTTTCTGCCATTCTTCAAAAACATGACTTCTACCATGTTTTTGAAGAATGGAATTTTTTGACATGCTTTTAAGAATCTCTTGTGATGTCTTTACAACTTCTTTTGATGACTGAAAACGTTTTTCTTGCAGCTCCTCCTTTAACTTCGCAAATAAAATAAAAAACTGCAGTGTGCTAGGTCAGGGCTGTAGGGCAGATGAGGAACACATTTGACATTAATTCTGGCTAAGTGGCGCCTCCGTAGCCAGGTGGGAAGGAGCAGCAGTGTGTAGCACACGCTTCTTGATTAGACCAGGGTTTGAGCCCATCACCACCAAATATGGAGGATGCGGAAAGGTCAGGGAATGACCACTGCATATCCCGGAGCAATATGGCCTTAGTTGCTAATGCTCCTAAAAACCAAAATAACAAAAAAAAAATCAAAAGCTGGCTAAGTACTTAATGAAAATATGAGCAATGTGAGATCTCATTGTCGTGATGCAGCATCCACCAATCTGTGTGCAGTTGTGGTCATTTGTGATGAATGTGATCCTGCAAAGTGTGCAGTACAGTTCTGCAATAAGGTCCTGTAATAGTTGTATCATGTAGCACAACATGCTGATAAACCATTCCTTGAATGTCAAAAAAAGAGATGACCATAACTTTTCCTGCAGAAGCCACAATTTTTGCTTTTTTTTGGCATTGGTGATGACAAAGACTCCCAAACAGAGCTTTGTTGTTTACTCTCTGGGTCAAAGTGATGAAGTACATCTCATCCACTGTTATCACCTTGTTCAGAACCTCACCGTCTACAGTAACCACCCGTTGTAGCTCCTGACAAACCTCCATGCAAACTTGCTGTTTCTCAGGTGTGAGTAATCTTGGAACCCAGCTTGCACAAACACATCATATGCAAAAGGTCAGCATATTTGCTGGTTGCCTTACTGTTATACAATGATCTTCTCTCATGATTACAGAAGCAACCTGGAGTCCAGGACCGCTGATTTTTGTGATTGCATCATGTTTGTCTTTAAACATTCTAAACCACTTACAGGCTGTGCTATATGCAAGTGTAGATTCACCATAAGCCTCTTTTAATATTTCATATGCTTCAGCTGATGTTTTCTTGAGACAGAAACAAAATTTGAGAGCAGCATACTGTTCCTCGCATGTCACTGAACAGACAAACTTGACTGACTGTCAAGGGCACGCTGTGCAGACAAGTCAACTGCACAATTGGTATGTAGTTTGGTTTGGTCTTAAAATCCACGCCTCAGCTAGAAATATCAATCAGTATGATTGTTGCTCATGAAATATTAAAATCATTCTTTTATTGAACAGCTTAAACCTGTTAATATTTGTGTAATTATACTTTTGTCAGTTTATTTGTGAAATTTTATTTCTTTATTTCTACATTAAGTGAAATTCGTAAAGATATATATGTTTATGCTTAAAAAATAAGACTTATTTTTCAGAAATAAAAATTTAAAAATTTGCTTTAAGTCGTATTTGCTATTACAATTTTTTATGCTATTTTTATATTTTATTTTTTTGCTATTTTTATTTAAAACTTTTCTTGTTACAAACAAGTATTATGAAGTTATTTCTGATTTGATTGGGTTTTTTTTTTTTTTTTTTTTTTTTTTGGTTTTTTTTAAATGATAATTTTAGACAGTGATTTGATTATGGTATATTTCACTATTTTTCTTAACCAGACTGAATATTTTCATTTGAAATTGAAAAATTTTGTTATAGTCTGCTGCCATTATTAACTTCAGAAGTGAGCATTAATTTTTTGTTTTATAGTTATTTTTTACATTCGCTTATATTCATTTTAAGTCCACAAAAGGTAATCAAAACACTTCAGCACTGAATTGTTATTTAGAAAATAACGATCTTGGCCAATTACACCTTTTTTTAATCGGTTAAATAATTTCAGAAAAGCTTCTGTGAAGTCCTTTTTTAATTTTTTTTTGGCTTGCATTTGCTGCTAGTACCATAACTCCTTTGTTGGAAAACATTGTTGTTTCTTTAATAAATTCTTTAGTTTGGCGGAAAAAAAAATATGTAATGTAAGGTCAGGTGAATCAGAAGGGTGCTATAAGACAGTTTTAGTGTGTGGGGTGTTGTATTATTATTAAAATGACCAAGTGATGCAAGGCAGCAGACTTTTCTGCATCTTCCAAAAAAAAAAAAAATCCAAATAACTCTTACTTTTATTATTACCAGAAAGTGATCATCTAGTTCTACCTTGAACTGTACCAAGCTTACTGCTGCAGCACATTGCCTAAAGGTAAACTTCATGAGGTCCATGAAGTCTATTGCTTCCTAAGACTTTATATTTGTACCCTCTTGTTCTTGTTTCTCTTGCCAGTGAAAATACTCCTCCATCATCTTGCTACCTGTTTTTAGTACAACTGCATGTAACTTTGTCAATGGTAACTAAATTTGATGGTTACTATCCAGTTATACTAACTGGATAGTAATTTTGCTAACACATGATTTATAGTACGGGGGTCCCTGGTATTCATTATCCGAGTCCCCGCAGTTACGAGGATTAATTTCTGAAACCGATACAAGCAATGAAAATAACGTGGATTTTTGGAAAACTTTTACTATTCTGCATAGTATAAAAATGATGGGAGGAGATTGAAAATAAATTTCATGTAGATTAATAACTTGTGGAAAAAGTTATACCCTGATGTAGTTCGTGAATATGAAGAATGCAAAGTGACCGGGTTACAAAATGAAATTGTTATCGTGATGCTGTTTCACAATCTCTTGTCCAAAAAGATGCATCACAGGGATCGGTACTCAGTGCTGCTTTGTTTGCACTTAGAGTAAACAGTTTAGTGCAGAACATTTTGGGTAATGTAGACATCTATCTTTATGCCAATGATCTTGCAATATCTTGCCATTCACAGAATATGCATTCCATTGAAAGACATTTGCAGCTTGCAGTAAACAAAATAGTGTCGTGGACTTCACATAATGATTATCATCTGTTGGCAACCAAAACTTCAGCCATTCACTTTTGTGAAAAATGCCAACTACATCCAGAATCTGAATTATCACTGGGAAATCAACTGATACCAGTTACCAACAATATCCGATTCTTGGCCATGACCTTTGACACTAAACTGATATTCCAGAAACACATACTACAAAAGCAAACTGTTTGTATGAAAAAGCTGAATATACTTAAAGTCATCTGATTCATCTCATCTATGACATGGGGAGCTGATTGTTATACTCTACTCCACCTATACCTGTCCTTAATCAGATCTTGATTAGATTATGGTGCCTCTGATTATGACTCTGCTCAAAAAACTCTGTTAGCCTGTCTCAACATAATACAGCATAGTGTGCTCAGGATTGCTCTTGGGGCGTTCAGGACTTTGTCGGTCCAAAGCTTATATATAGAGGCCAGTGAACCTCCACTCCACATTGGGAGAAAGATGCTGCTCCTCAATTATGTGGTTAAAATAAATAGCCTTCCATCTCATCCTATCTGGTCATACCTCTATGATCCTCAATGGGTAAACTTTTTTGGAAATAAGCCTCTTGAAAACAAACCTACAGGAATCTGTCTATGAGAACTGATTCAGCAGTGGAATATGCATTTGAGCAATTCACATCAAGACAAAGAAATTGTACAGCCTCCATGGAAAGTGTGTATATCTTCCTGTGATGACTACTTCCGACATTGGGGGAAACACTCTCTGAACAATCAAATCATTCAGAAACTACATGTAGCTCACTCCTTGACAGATGCAGAAACCCTGCAAATTTATACTGATGGCTCCAAAAGTGACAGCTGCGTAAGCTGCTGTGGTACTACCAACATCAACAGTCTCTGTTTAATTACCACAAGAATGCAGTGTTTTTACTGCAGAACTCTATGCCATTAAGATGGGTTTGAACTTACTTGCTAATGATTTCACTCTGAAATCTATACAGGCTCTTTGAGTGCAGTGACAGCCCTCCAAGGCAATTTTCGCTCTCCACATCCATTTATAAATCAAATAATTCAAATATTGGATATTCATAACAATAGGCAGTGTGTCACTTTTTGTTGGATACCAGGGCACACTGGAATACCAGGAAATGAGCATGCAGATAAAGCAGCAAGAAATCCCACCGACAGTGACAATATCCAGATTCCTTACACAGACTATAAACTAATCATACTCCGAAAATGCAATGAAAAATGGAGAGAAATTTGTTATAACCAGTTAAATAACAAGTTACGAAATATAAAACAATCCACAGCTATGGAAATCTAGCATCCGCTCAAACAGACACGAAGAGGTTGTGCTTGCCAGAGCACATATAGGTCATACCCACCTTACACATCTATATTTATTGCAAGGAAATAATTCACCACTGTGCTTTCACTGTGATTCACCACTACCATAAAGCATATTCTTATAGAGTGCACTCACTATCAGTATGCCAGAACCACATCATTCTGATCCCTACCTAATTTAAACAATCTCTTCAAATTAAACATATCATTGGAGACAACTCCAATTTGCCTGAGTTTTTCCACTCTCTAAAACAGGTTAATATATATATATATGCTCATCTAAACTTTTTATTAATCGGTAGTGTTTCTCCACAGCAACAGGTGCGATTTGGCCATAGTAGCCCTTCCACCAAAAAACCCAATAACAAAATGAAATTGTAAGTCTTGCAAAAGAAGCTGGATTCCACAAAGTTGATGATGGGGATATTACACATATTACACAATTGCTTGAATCAAGTGCAAAACCACTTACAAATGAGGAGCTAGCAGAATTATACCAACTACTACAGTAGAGGAGCTGAAAATGATGATGTGATTGAATCACCAACAGATAAAGATTTGAAAATTAAAGAATTAAAGGAAGTCCTTAAGAATATTGACCAAGCACTTGAATATTTTTGTGAGAACGACCATCTTCATGATCGTGCACAAAAGTTAAGTGCAAATTTAAAGACATAACTAAAGACTAGGGCACAATTTTATCTGAAAAAATACGGCAGAAAAAAAAACAACTCTGGATTCATTCTTTATTCGTAAAACTGAAAAATAGTGCAACTTCAATAAACTTTACTTAACCTCACATTACTTAACATATAATAAAAAATGTTTAATAAAATAATTCCCATTTTTCGGTTCCTTCAATCCATTGTTTCCCATGTACAAGTACACAATACACATTACGAAAATTTGGTCCCCGTTTTAAGTGGAATTTTCTGGAACCAGTTATCCTCAGATAACGAGGACCCCTTAGTAGCCAATGTCTCTTCACTGTTCCTTCTTGTTTAATCACACTTTCATTTGTAAAGATCATTGCAAAATACCTATTCTGTTCATCTACTGCATTTTCTGGGCTGTGTGGTGTACATTTTTACCACCATCATCTTTTAAGGGGTCTCCCTGTCCGATTTACTCTTTTTTTTTTTCTTGTATTTGCATACAAATAGAACTTCTTGTTCTTATTCTTATTTCTCTTTGCCAGTAGATTTTTTTAAATTGGCTTTTGCCTGTCTGATCCATGTTTCTTTTTAAATGTCTCATTAACTTTTTTTACAGATATGTTTATAATTGTCATGCAAAATTTATTTTGATAGCCTGTAACCCCATGCTTCTTTTTAACCCAGTTAAACCTTTCAGCTCTTTTTTCATCCATTTTTGAATATTTGTTTAAAATAGTCCTGCTCCATTATTGAAGAGGGAGGTGTAAATACGTATACAGAAACTAAATATATAAATGAAATCTGAATTACTGAAGTAATTGCTGCTATCCAAAATGACACACTGCAGTCATAGTGAAAAATGTTCTGGTTCGTTGCAGGATGTGCATCAGTTTTAATGGTTAACATTTAAATGTAATTTTTAAGAAATAGACCAATAATAGTGTACTTAGAGAAAAGTAAAACACAAGTTACATATTATCACTTCAATTTAATATGATAGTTTTGTTTTCTGTATTGTATTCCATACTAGACAGTATAGAATTTTTGATTCATGCAGTTTTTATCTTTATCTTTGGTATCTTGCAATTTTGTTATTGAATTATATATTAGGAATATAGAGATTAAAAAATCATTTCAATATAAAAACAAATCAACATCAGTTTAGCATTTTTGAGAAGCTTTACATACAGCTGATTCTGCTATAATGTATGGCATATATTTTGAAAAATGGTACCTAATAGAAATGCATGCTATAGCATGTCATTTTCATATAACATTCAGAGATAAGTTCCTTAGATAGTATGAATCAGAGCTGTACTACTCAATATGTTCTACATTGATAATAATATTAGTAAAATAATAAGAAGAGTTTACCTCAATATAGTACGTAGAACACTTCCATAAGAATATTTTATAGCATTAAAAATGGAAATTTTAAAGTTTAAATCTAAGTACGTAGAACACATCCAGTATATACATACTGGAACTGTATATAAATTTTTACACACAAAATGTATAACAAATCAAACTGCAACATGTGCTTCTCGATAACCGTAAATTGAAATGAAGCTAGTGAGAAAGAGTGTAACATAGCGATATGTTTGGGGTTTTGTCAAATAAATATGCATGTAACTTGAAACATGCACTCTAAGATGGCCTGTTATAGCAGGATGTGCTATACTTTTAACTATTTTACTTCAAGTATAAAATTTTGAGATAAACTTAAAGTTTAAAAAAATAGTAGTTTTTTAAAAGTTCTTTAGTACTATCAAAAGTTGTATTCTTATTGGAGGAACTGGTGATTTTTACAGGTGTTTGAAAGCCAGAACGGTGTTCAGAAGAAGCTGGACAGGTGGCATATTTGGTGTATTGAGTACATTGCACAATGCATTAATCTACTGAAGGAAAATCTTGCAGTTATCTTACAGTTGGTAGGTGAGGGCATATAAAATCTCTCTTATGGTCTATTTTTACAATTCCTTCTTCTTTCTTTTTAAAATATATTGACCCTTATTGTGAAACAAATTGCTGGTGCCAAATGTGCCCTAAAATGTGGGGAGGGGTGGTTTGACAGTGGGTTGAAGAGACGAATGAAAATTGTCCTTGAATGACTTATGTAAGGTTGTTTTTGTCTCTGCAAGAAAGTGAATCCTCAGCAGAGTGCTTAGGTGAATTAATGTAGTAATTAATGAGACATTCAAACAAATGTTATTTTCTACTCATGCTCTTCACATTATAGAGGCTCCACCATGTGCTAACATTTCAAACATGGACATAGTCATACAAATACCCTTATGCTTTCCCTTGTAGCTAGCTTAGTGATTATGATTTCTGTTCTTCCATGCCAGATGGAAAATGCCTGGGTTTGAACTTTATCAAGGTAGGAGAAATTTTTGTTGGTTTTTTTTCAGACTGTGTCCAAGTTAGTCAGCCATGATGTAATGGTTAACAATTTTCCCCTCCTAGAAAAATGTGGTCTTTTCATTTAGAAAATTGGCAAACTGCCTATAGGGTACATAGAGTTTGCCAAATATATATATATATATATATTTTTTTTTTTTTTGGCTGATGCTATATAAGCTTGCTTTCTTGCATCATGTGCCTTTACTATAATGCTAACAGGAAATTTACAGACATAATATACTGACATCAGCCTTAGTTGCCTCAGATCAAATCCTAAATGAACAACAAACACCCTCTCATACTTAGATAAAGAAGAGGAAATAAAACTTGCATTTATGCTCATTTCATGCTATATGATCATTAAACTTCACAACAAAATATAATTATGGTTGCTTTATCATAATTATATATATAATATATGTTGTACTACAGAATTATCTTGTTTCAGCTACAAATAACTAATCAAAGCTTTTTCATTAGTTTTTGTGTTATTCACCACTCTTTTCATAGGTTATCATTGTGTTCTGCTATACTCTGTGTTTTGAAGTCATTTCTCACATCTTAATTCTTAGCACAAAATGCCCCTGACTTGCCATATTGTATGTGTATTATACTGTCAAATTTTTCTGCTACATACAATGGAGATGTGCGGAGAAAAGAGTTTCACAAATTGTGTGTTTTGTGACTGGTTTTCCTGTTTAACCTGAGCTCTGGGAGAAAAAAAAGAACATCTTAACCTTCCCTGAGATGTAATACCTAATACCTTGACCGTGTATGAGAAAATCCCCATAAACATTCCTCTCCTCCCAGTGGAAGTATTCCTCAACTTCAGGCTGTTAAAAACTTGAACACAAGCTTTTTCCACATGATTAAGCAAACAGTAGTCATGGCCACTTTGCTAGACAAGAGGGCGTCTCCGTAGCCAGTTGAGCAGGAGCAGCAATGCATAGCACATGCTTCTTGATTAGACCGGGTTTGAGCCTGTGACCACCAAATACAGAGGATGCGGCAAGGTCAGGGAATGACCACCGCATATCCCAGAACAATATGGCCTTAGTTGCTAATGCTCCTAAAAACCAAACAACAACAATAGCTAGACAAGAGTTGTTTAGGGTTTAGGGATAATAACATAAAATTTGAAGGACATTAGAAATTTACAACTGAATGGAACTAAATAATTTTATATAACACCTGAATTTTGTAACTGAATGAAACAGTCTTCTGTATAGATATTGACTGTTTGTGAAGAAATTACTTTTATTCTATCAGGGCCATTCTTAAGTCCAGGAGCTTATGCAGGGGAGTGAAGTATGATCACTGCATGCTATCCTGTTGGGTGGGATAAGATAATCGATAATGCAAAACAGGACACCACTGCAATATGGAAGAGTTAATCATGTGGCAGTCCACATGGCTGGTACATGTGTACAAGAGGAAGTCCAGAAGTAATGTTCTCTTTCCCCCACCAGGTGCCTAGTTTCTTAGAACACATTCCTGTCATCACTTTGAAGTATTGGTTGTGTCTGTGCAAGTACGAACTTTCATGTGCCGTGCATTATCTGTAGCGAATTCTAATGTTGTGAAACCATGAATTTTTCAATGGAAGAACAGAGATCAGTTATTAAGTTTGTATTTCAAAAGATGAGAAAAACCTCAGATCTGTGCTGAGACTACCATGGTTTTTTTGTGACATAATTTCCTGCTAGCACAGTTTACGAGTGAGTTTGTGAATTTGAAGATTGCAGACAGGCTATTCAAGATGACTCATATTCTGACAGAACTCACTCATCACAAATACTTCGAAACATCACTCATATGGATGATCCTGACAAAGAGGAAGTAGTAGTAGTAGTGGCATGTGATGCAAGAAAGCAAGTGTATGAGCCATCAGCATCAGCACCAGCATCAGCCAAAAAAAAAAAAAAATTACAAAACAATTCAATCTAAATGTTTGTCCAGTTCCTCCTTAAATTTATTTAACCTCTCAACTTACACAACGACAGATGGAAGTGTGTTCCAGCAATTAACCACCTGCTGGCTAAAGGCAAATTTCCACACATCCATTCTACATCTGTCTTTCCTCAATTTGAATTTATGTCCCCTTAGGTTCGTAATCTGAAGAAGTGGAAGAATCTCATCAGAATTCAGCATGCTCAATCCATTCAAGGCCTTATACACCTCAATCAGATCACCTTGCAGGTGCCTAGTCTCCAGACATTGTAATTTGCAAAACTTAAGACTTTCTTCGTAAGAGCAACCCTTTGTTCCATTCACTAATCTTGTTGCCCTTCTCTGTACTTGTTCCAGCAGCTCTACATCCTTCTTGAAATGAGGCCTCCAGACCTGTATACAGTACTCAAGGCATGGCCTAACCATTGCCTTATACAGAGGGACAATCAACTCCTTTTCCCTGCTAGCAAAATTCCTGTATATCATTGACAAAATGACATGACCTACCCTGGCAGCCTGTCTGCATTGCTCAGAAAACTTCATATCTGACTGCACAATTACTCCCAGGTCTTTTTTATTTTCTACCACCTTAAGTGTAGTACCACAGAGTTTGTTCGTTTCTCTGGAGTTACTTCTACCCATATGCAGTACTTTACATTTGTCAATGTTAAACTTCAGTTGCTACTTCTCAGCCCACCTGCCCAAATTTTCTAGATCCTGTTGCAGTAGTACACTGCCATTATTGTCATTAACAACCTTGCCAACCTTTGTATCATCTGAAAACTTCGACACTAAGCCTGATATACCTTCATCAATATCATTGATAAATATTCAAAACAACAGTGGACCCAACACCGAACCCTGTGGGACTCCACTAATAACATTAGTCCACGAAGAGCAGCACCCATTGATTACCACCCTCTGTCTTCTCCCACTCGATCATCCTTTTATCCATTGTAGCAACTTACCCTTAATACCATTCTGTTACAATTTGTACAGTAGTCTTCCATGCGCAACAGTGTCAAAAGCTTTGCTGAAATCCAAGTATATGATATCAAAATTATTTTTTGCATCCAGTTCCTTTGTAACCACATTATAGTATCCAATCAAATTTGTCAGACAAGACTTTCCCTTAATAAACCCATGCTGTGTCTGAATTATTGCTGCAGTCTTGTCTAGATGATCCTGAAATGCATCTTTAACCAGTGACACCATTATTTTTCCTGGAACAGAAGTTAAACTAACTGTTCTGTAATTACTCGTGTCATCCTTCGATCCCCCTTTTTGAATTGGGGATACATTTGCACATCTCCAGTCTGTGGGGACCTCCCCTGAATCCAAGGATGCCCTCATAATTATGGCTAAGGGTTTGCTTAGTTGCTTTGCCACCTCCTTTAATATAACTGGCTATATCCCACCACCCCAGGTGCCTTTCTTATGTTTAACTTCAACAATTTCTCCTCCACTTTGTTCTCAGTTATTACAAAATCATTAAGCACCCTGCTAAAATTTGATAACCTGACATTTTCAAACCTTAATAACTCCTCAATTGTGAATGTAGATGCAAAATACTCATTCAGTTTGTTTGCTGTCTGAGCAGGATCATCAACAGTCAGACCATCGATATCAAGTGGACCAATCAGATTAACCCCCTTCCTTTTAGAGTTTATATAAGTAAAGAAATCCTTGCTGTTTTTCTTAGCATCCTTTGCCAAAGATTTCTCGTAATCTGCCTTCGCCTGCCTAACCTCCTTTGTGACTTGATTACAGACCAACTTATATCTGCCAATGGCTTCTGTGTCGCCTGATAATTTATATGTATTCCATGCATTTTTCTTCTCTGCCACAAGTCTCATTGCCGACTGGGCTAGCCAGGTAGGTAAAGTGACTGCCTGGCAACCCAAAGGTCGCGGGTTCGATTCCTGCCTCGGGCTTGGATCACAATAAAATGCAAAAAATTTGGGAGGTGCAATATGGCCATAGAAGCTGATGCACCAACAACTAACAAAAATACAAAAAAAAAAAAAAAAAAAACGAGTCTCATTAGTTCATATGACAATCATTTAGGCCTAAACCTTGAACAGTATTTCTTAATAGGTATGAAACTTTTAGTAGCTTCCACGATTAATTCCTTGAATGCTTCCCACTTAGAATTTGCTGTTGGTAACATCATCAGTTGATCCCACTGTACAGAATTTAAAAACTGTCTGAGACCACTGTAGTTGCCTTTACGGAAGTAAAAACCTTTTCCTTTTCCCCTGATGGTAATTATATCTTTAAGTAAATCCCACATCAGTACACTGTGATCACTGCCACCTAGTGGTTCCTTTATCCACAAATTCTTAATACACGAATGATCACTGCTGATAACCAGATCAAAAGTATTGCCCTCTGTGGTTACCTCTCGAACATGCTGCTGCAGAAAACAATCATCCAATAAATCCACAAAAGTCTTACTAGTGTGCGAGTGACCAAAGCACAAGTTCCAGTCAATATCTGAGAAGTTAAAATCCCCCATTATAAGACATTCTGATTTATTAGCCCACTCTATTTCTCTGTACAATTGTTCATTGTACTCATTTGAGTCATTAGGCCTATAACACACTCCTACTCTTATTTTTGCTTTCACAGTGCTTATGTCACACCAAACTGACTCAATATTGAACTGTCCATCTCTGTCAACTGGATGCACTTCTTTTGATTTTATGTTTTTCTTAATTAACAGCATAACACCTCCCTTCCTGTCCTGTCTGTCCTTTCTGTACACATCATTGTATTCCTCAAATTCCAATTCTGCATTCCTAATATCTGTGTGACACCACGTCTCTACTATCCCAACAATATCTGCCTTTGATGTCCCAACCAACACTTCAAATTCATCAAATTTATTTATTATACTTCTACCATTGGTATACATGCAAGTATACATGCACCTAATCTTATTCTTAGTTACCCTAACACATCCCATATACCCACCTGTTTCACAATGACTGCCATCAGTCCTTGAAACCCCCAGCACCCCTTGCTCCGGGCCACTGGTTATTCTAATAGAAGTAGTGCAAGAATCATCTTCACCTCTGCCTGTGGCTATTTTTAACCCTTTTAGTGTGTGAATCCCCCCCCTAGCTAGCCGTTTTCTGACCCACCTAACATTGCCTCGATAGCATCAGCAAATATTCTTGCATCCTTTCTATTTAAGTGTATCCTATCCGTGTAGAAGCAGTCTCTCCTGTTAACCAGCACAGACTAGGCTGGAAAAAATTTTACCCCTTGAGCCTTGCACATTCCCTCCAGGGCCGAATTGATTGACAAGGCTCTCATCATGTACTCCCTCCTATCATGTCTGGGCAGAATTGCAGACACTTTCAAATTTAACTCTAACTCATGACTTTTTTGCATCATTGATCTGTACTTGTTAAGTAAATCTGCAGATCTCCTACTCTTAATGTCATTGGTGCCAACATGTACAACAGTATCACCCTTTGTGTTCTTAAAAGATGATATATGCTTCACAATGTCATCAACTTTTGCCCCTGTCTGACATACCCTGATTCTATTCCATCTATCTTTTTTTACACAATATATTCCCGTCTCCCTGACAATTGAGTCACCAACAATAACTAACTCCAGTGGGACCAGTGCATTCTGCCTTGGAGATTGCAGCTGTGTTGCCTGATGCCCAGGAGTGAGCTCTGGCATTGAGTTGGACAGCTGAGAGCTTGACGGGCCCCTCATATTAATTTCTTCGAGGACATCTACCCTACACCTCAAGCTCTCATAGACACCCATTAGAATGCTGAGTTTACGCCTAACTTCTAGACACTCTGCACCTGGCACACACACACACACACACACACACACACACACACACACACACACACACACACACACACACACACACACACACACACACACAAAGACATCTTCCTTGGCTAGATCATGTTCTGTTCCAGAGAGTTTGGCAAACATTTCACAAGTTGCACATTTTTTTAGGCTGTGATGCATTGGAGAATCACCCCCCTGAGTTCTCTCCCCAAGTCACAGCACCCCTGCCACTTTGTGCCCGTTGCTTTGCTGCTCTAGTTTGGGGCATGATATTTTAAATTAATAAGATCAATAAATTTAATTAATTAATTGGCAATACTACACTAGTCAATGCTACCTAGTTACCACAATTAAAAATTTGAATTCTGTTCCACTCTATACAAAAACAATGGCTGCAAGATTTGAACAGTTGAAGAAATATGTGCAAAGATAGATCTATCCCATGGAAGAGATTTCCATTTTATCTATGAAGTTTTGGGGGACATTACAGGGATGTGCCATAAGAAAAATGTGTTGAGGAGCAGCAGAATCAATAAAATTATGAACTAAATAAATGAGTTACCTGGAATTAGAGACTGCATTTCAAAATAAGTAGAAGTAAATGAGACTGACTGCATAAACTATAACCTCTCCAATGGATTTCTGTGTAGTTCTTGAAACAGAAAATTAATGAACTAGATTTGAAAGATATTGTGGAAATGGAATCAAATAATTCCGTGCTAGTCAACAATAGATAAATTTAGTTTGCTAAATGGTCAGAAGAGTGCTCTCAACATTGAAAAGGAAGTACATTTAATAAGACTTAAAAGCTAAAAAGCTTTAGGAACAATGGTATTTATATGAGCTTCTGGATAATGATAACACCAATAACTTTAATTTGTTCCTGAGTGATGTAATAATCCTCAAATACTAAAGACTTAAGCTTTTATCTTGAAAAAAATATATATGTAGGTTACACTTGTTTTTGTTTAACAATATATTGTTAGCCAAAATTATGCTAATGATATTTTATGATTTCAAAATTATTATGTGTTATGTGAAAAATGCAAATTCTGTTAATTTTTGGTAATATCTATTAGTAATTCGGTAATTTCTAAAATTTTTTTACATTTTTTCAATTTACATTTGTTTTTCTTTTAATTTACAGGCCCTCTGTAATGGAAAATTAAATGTTATTAGTGATGACGGTGAAATCAAATGGAGTTTGGAAAGGTGCGTAATATGTTTAATGGTTTCTGAAAAGTTTAATTTGCAGAAGCACCTAGTTAATTGTTAATGATATTAAAATACCAGTATTCTTTTCCTTTGGATTGTTGAGAAATTTATATAGTGATTACTACATATTGAATTACTGGTATCTTTTGCATCCACAGCCATAAAATACCATCAGAAAACAATAAAGCTTAAAACACTGTATTCAACTGCCCATAATTTACCACCTGACAAAATTTTTTTTTCGTCATACCTCTGGAACGAAAGTTGGTTATTCTGAACAAAATTAATGTCCTGATTATGAAAATATCAATCTTTTACTTCTGTCATATCTACATCAAAAGATATATGCATTTTTTAAATTCCTTGGTTTTATACAATATCAGCATACATGGTTGTAATTATTACACACAATATATGTTACTTAGACATGTTTCTCACTCAATGATTTCCTTTTATACTCCAGTTTGCTTTCCCATTTAAGAAACCAACAGTAATCTTCCATCATGGCAGAGTTCCAGTATCATTTTTCTATTGCAGATACGCCCTGGTGGAAGTGCTCTTCTTGTTCATCACTGACATCTGCTAAGTTTTCAGGAAAGAAATCCAATGAGAATGAAGGAAATGCATTTTCAATGACATTCGACACCCCATGTTCTTGTAACATTTCAGCAACTTTGTCACCAGTTGCCCATAGTTCTCTTCTTTTCTCTGTCCGAGGAATCTGTGCACTACAGCCTTGAAAGATCTCCATGCAGCCAGCTCAACATCATTCAGGTTTCTTTGAAATTCTTCATCTTTATACCTCTGAATGGCATTTGTTAATGAACAAATGCCATTCAGAGGAATTGTGATCAATGTTCAGTTCATGCATAAAACCAGCGATGTCTTTGCAGACACATGTTATTTTCCATTGCAAAATATCTTGAAAGCTTCATTTCGCTTACGATATATTGTAATGTTTGTACCTTTGGTGAGTAAGTTCCACTGTTGTAGTCTGGATCCAAGTAATTCAGCCTTCTCTTTGGGTAAGCCCAAGTGGCTTAATTCTTCTTGTTCAATGTAGTATGGGGCCTTTTCTTTTTCTGGCTCGTAGTCCAAATCATGTGAAGTACATGGTTCCGCGACATCTAGTAAAATGATTTCTTCTGTATCTTTATCACTATTTCTAATACCCCAAGATTTTGGTGGCACCGGTACTGGCAGTTCTTTACCATGTGGCACTGGCCTAATTGCTGATGGGATATTTGGATATTTCCAAATATCCCATCAGCATGGTATTTCCAAAAAGAGCAATGCAGTGCTTGCTCTTTCTGGAAATACCTTTTATTTTTGTCATGCAGAAATAGCAGTCATCAAAATGATTCTTGAGCTTGTGCCACACCATAGGGATGGCAAAAGGTAATGCTCTCAGGTTGCCATATAACCACAGCCTTAAGTTTATTGTACAAGTAATACAACAGATATGTGGAGCCAAATTTTTTGTTTGGTCACCGATTTTGCAGCCGAAGTACAATGAATATGCAAATTTTGTGACATTGTATATTTTCTTCTTCTGAGTTTTTAGGGTTGTGTTCACAAACATAGCAGAAGTTGTCTGGGTGATTGACAAGTTCTGTGCTTTGTCTTCTCCATTTCAACAATGCATTAACCTAAAAACAGTAAAAGAAATTAGTAAATTTGAACAGAAAGTGAATTCTTGTAGCATAGTTTATCATACACTATATATTGAATGGTTGAATGGTGTAATAAAATTAATAAAAATACTGACTTGTTTGAAACAGTGCATCAAAATCAAAATATACTATATTGCAAGAACAGTAATGATGTACTTGCTTAACTTTTAGCCAAATAAACAAAAGATAATAAGTTCAAAAATTGTATTTCAAACAGTAATGATATCTTTATACAGAATCCAGTTATCTATCTATATCTTAAAACTGAGACGTGATAGGAAATTTTTATGATTGATTTTAAATTCTATACATAAAACTTGACCAAAAACAACCATTGATTTTCTGGAGGTAAAATCATGTTGGGTAGTGTAATTTTTATCAAAACAGGTTTTTTGAAATAATATTGTTAAAAAAATTCTGATTTTGGAAGTCACCTAGATCTCCATGCTGAAAATGTACTTCATCACTGGCATTGATAACCATGTCTATCAATTCTTCTTTGTTTCCCTCTCTTTCTGCCATCAATTCTTGAATATCACAAACAGCCAAATCATTGAATCCTTCTCCTTCCACTAGACGTGCCAAATCAGTAATCTGGGGATATTCCTTCTCTGCTGGTGGGATATTATTACCACTAAAAACCACTTCTGGCCATACAGCTTTCTAGCAGCCATTTAATGTTGAGGCTTTTTTGTCACGAACTGCCATTATTGTTATTTTGACACCATCTAGACTGTAAATTTTTGTCAGACTTGGTTGACAGTAAGCATATTATCAGAATTCAATTCATCCAGAACAATTTATCCAGAATTTCTTGAAAAGCACATTTTATGTAATATGAGTTAAATATAAAAATTATACCCCGGGTCAAAGGGTTGTATTAGTGATGTCGTATTTGGTGGTAAGAATATACTATGTTGACATTTTCATGACCGAAATCTGCAGGATGTCTTGGAGCACTGTCTAAAATTAATAGAATTTTGAAGTTCAGGTTCTTTTTTTATTATATGAATTTCAGTTGAGGCACGAGATGCTTGTAATAGTCCTTAAACATAGCCACTGTTGGCCATGCTTTTTTTTATTGGCACCCAGTAAACTGGTAGATTACCTTTATCCAAGCCTTTCATTGCATGTGGATTTAAAGTACAATTAATCATCATAGGTTCCTTCATTTCTGAAAATAATGTTATCTTATCCTTGGATAGTTTAAATCCTCCAGCTGTTTTTTCATCTCTTGACCGATAAGTTCTGTTTGGCATTTTCTGCATAGAATAGGTTGTAATAAGCATGGTGGAAGTTAGTTCCTTGCTTCTTGTTGATTGCGGAGCTTCTGAAACATTTTAAGAAGTAGGCTTCTTTGAAAGTCCTTCTGGAAAAAGTTCCACGTGCCTCTGCAGGAAAGGGCTTGTACAGCTCTTTCAGACTTGTTGATTCTGCCATGTTGAGTGTCCTTATGTTCTTGTATCCTTTTGTCAAGTCTTCTATATGTTTCTCTGACATTGGTTGAGCATGATAGCACATTTTATTGGCTCTGTGCAGTTTTGTTGTCTTTTTATAAATTAAAAAAAAAAGTATTAAACTGAAATTTCAATAATTTGAAATGCAATATAATTTTTTTCTACCATGCTTAACTGAAACCGTGTAAATCAAGTACCACGTAAATCTAGGGATGGGTGTATATCTTTCCTCACCACATGTAGAATTTTAAATCCACAATGCCAGTGTAGAGTGGATTCATCATTCTTTTTGTGAAATCTGGGTTTAAAACCCATTAGTGACTGGAGGAATTCTTAATAGCTTTCAGTTAGTCAATATTGGGCAGAGAAATTTGTTTCTCCCCCCCCCACTAGTTACTCCAAGTTTTTAAATCCACGTAAAATGGAGATTTTTTGATTGAAAATACATATAACCCATTCCCATGCATTATAGCTTTAGCTGCTCATGTGCCTTGAAACTCCAGTCAGCTGACCATATAACTCATTTACTGTACTGTAAGAACTGATTACACTATGATCATTGCAACCATGCACCATGAAGCCTCTAAACCAGGGGTCGGCAACCGTTTTTGAATGAAGAGCCATTTTTGATCTAATTAAAAAAAAAAAAGAGAGAGAATCCGAAGAGCAATGGAGTGGGAAGGTGTTTTATTTTAAAAATATATATTGTGAAATGTTATTTATTAATACTGAAAAAATGTAACAAACATCCAATTATGTACGAATTAATGTGACTTTTGCTGCTGAACTTCCGTAGCAAGTCTCTCAATATCAGGTGAGTATGCTGTAATTTTTATCTTTAAACATGCTTAGAGACTCGCATTGTTCAGACGGTTTTGATTTTTTTTTAATATAGTTTATGTTCAAAAATATTTGTCCGCAGAAATTCGTCAAACCAAAAACTGAGAGAAGTCGAAACGCAAATATTTTCAAGCTACTTCATGCATCAAATACAATTTGGCCTTGCTTTTTCAGCTCATCTGTCGCCGTCCATTTGTGTAGAATTGCAAGGGCAACCTCTCCAACTCCTCAATTTCAGTTTGAAGGCTTTTAGTCTTGCATTCTAACATATCCTTGATTTTTAAATCCTCTAACTTCATTTCAAATTGTGCTTCTTGTGGGCTAAAAGTTAAAGAGCCGCAGGTTGCCGACCCCTGCTCTAAACCAAATAAAATTTGTAATTTGTCTTAAATGTTTTAATATTAATATTTTTTATTACTAAGTTCTGAGTACAAAAGCAAAATAAAATAATAGGCAGAATGCGCTGGTCCTGAATGAACTAGTAATTGTTGGTGACTCTGTCAGGGAAGCGGGGAATATGCTATGTAAAAAGGATAGGCGGAACAGGACCAGGGTATGTCTGCCAGGGGCAAAGGTTGATGACGTTGTAGAGCGAATATCTTTTAAGGGCACAAAAGGTGATATAGTTGTACACGTTGGCACTAATGATATTAAGAGTAGGAGACTGGCAGAATTACTTAACAAGTACAGGTCACTGTTGAACAAAAGCTGAGAATTAGGGTTGAATTTGAAAGTGTCTGCAATTCTGCCCAGACACGATAGGAGGGAGTATATGATGAGAGCCTTGTCGATCAATTCGGCCCTGGAAAGATTGTGCAAGGCTCAAGGGGTAGAATTTTTTTCAGCCTGGACTGTACTTGTTAGCAGGAGAGATTGCTTCTACAGGGATGGGATACACTTAAATAGAAAGGGTGCAAGAATATTTGCTGATGCTATCGAGGCAGTGTTAGGTGGGTCGGAAAACTGCTAGCTTGGGGAGAGACAAAGACCAATAGATTGACAGTAGCCACTGGCAGAGGTGAAAGAGATTCTTGCACTGCTTCTATTAGAATGAGCAGAAGCCTGAAAAACAAGATGCATGATATTTCAGAGACTGCTGGGAGCCATTGCGGTACAAGTAAACACATGGGTTGTGTTAGGGTAGCTAAGAATAGAAACTGGTGCAGGTATACTTGCGTGTACACCAATGCTAGGAGTTTAGTAAATAAATTTGATGAATTTGAGGTATTGCTCAAAACATCAAAGGCAGATATTGTTGGGATATCAGAGACGTGGTGTCACACAGATATAAGGGATGCAGAACTGGAATTTGGGGAGTACAACGTCTACAGAAAGGATAGACAGGATAGGAAGGGGGGAGGGGTTATGCTATTAGTTAAGAAACACATAAAAACCAAGGAAGTGAAGCCAGTCGACATCGCTGGACAGTGCAGTGTTGAGTCAGTTTGGTGTGACATAAGCATTGGGAGATCAAAATTGAGAGTAGGAGTGTGCTATAGGCCTAATGACTCTGATGAGTATAATAAGAAACTGTACAGGGAAATAGAGTGGGCCAGTAAATCAGAGAGTCTTATAATGGGAGATTTTAATTTCCCAGATATTGACTAGAATTTGTGGGTTGGTCACTCACACACTAGCAGGGCTTTTGTGGATTTATTGGATGATTGTTTTCTACATCAGCATGTTCGGGAGGCAACTAGAGGGAGTAATACTCTTGATTTGATTATCAGCAGTGATTCTTCATGCATTAAGAATCTGCAGATAAATGAACCACTAGGTGGCAGTGATCACAGTGTGCTGAAGTGGGATTTACTCAAAGAGGTAACTACCATTAGGGGTAAAGGGAAGGGTTATTGCTTCCGTAAAGGCGACTATGATGGACTGAGACAGTATTTAAATTTTATACAGTGGGACCAACTGATGATGTTACCAACAGCAAATTCAAAATGGGAAGCATTCAAAGAACTTATCTTGGAAGCTACTAGGCTTTACATACCAACTAAGAAATATTGTTCAAGGTTTAGGCCAAAATGGATGTCAGATGAACTAATGAGGCATATGGCAGAGAAGAAAAATGCATGGGATACTTACAATTTAACACATGACACAGAAGCCTATGATAGATACAAGTTGATATGCAACCAAGTTACAAATGAGGTTAGGCAGGCGAAGGCAGATTACGAGAAATCCTTGCAAGGGATGCAAAGAAAAACAGCAAAGAGTTCTTTACTTATGTAAATTCTAGAAGGAAGGGGATGAATCAGATTGGCCCACTTGATATTGATGGGTCAACTATTGATGATCCTGCTCAGGTAGCTAACAAACTAAATGAATATTTTGCATCAACATTCACACATGAGGAGTTATTCAGCGAGGGGAATGCCAGAGGTGTATTCAACTCTAGCAGTAAGCTACAGAATCTTGAAATAACTGGGAGGAAAGTGGAGGAGAAATTGTTGAAGATAAACACAAGAAAGGCACCCGGGGTGGATTGGATCTATCCAGTTATATTAAAGGAGGCAGCAAAGGAAGTAAGCAAACCCTTAGCCATAATTATGAGAGCTTCCTTGGACTCAGGGGAGGTACCCATAGACTGGAAATGTGCAAATGTGACCCCAATTCACAAAGGAGGATCAAAGGCTGACACAAGTAATTATAGACCTGTGAGCTTAACTTCTGTTCTAGGAAAATTAATGGAGGCACTGGTTAAAGAAGCACTGCAGGATCATTTAGACAAGACTTCAGTTATAGCTCGGACACAGCATGGTTTTGTTAAGGGGAAGTCTTGCCTGACCAATTTGATTGGATACTATGATGCATTCACAAAAGAACTGGATGCAGGGAATAGCTTTGATATTATATACTTGGATCTTAGAAAGGCTTTTGATACTGTTGCACATGGAAGACTGCTGCACAGATTGGAGCAGTGTGACATTGGAGGCAAATTGCTGCTATGGATAAAGGGGTGGTTGAGGGGGAGAAGACAGAGAGTGGTAATCAATGGACACTGCTCATCGTGGACTAATGTTATTAGTGGAGTCCCTCAGGGCTCAGTGTTGGGTCCATTATTGTTTTCTGTATTTATAAATGATATTGATGATGGTATATCAAGCTTAATGTCCAAGTTTGCAGACGATACGAAGGTTGGCAGGGTTGCCAAGGACACTACTGACACTATGCTGCTGCAACAGGATCTGGAAAGGTTGAGCAGATGGGCTGAGAGGTGGCAAATGAAGTTTAACCTTGACAAATGTAAAGTACTACACATGGGAAACAGCAACCCCAGAGCAACGTATCAACTCTATGGTACTACACTGACAGTGGTAGAAAATGAAAGGGACTTGGTGGGTGGTTGTGCAGGCAGATATGAAGTTCTCTGACAGTGCAGACGGGCTGCAAGAGTAGCTCATGGAGTATTGTCAATGATATACAGGAATTTTTCCAGCAGGGATAAGGAGGTGATTATTCCCTGGTATAAGGCAATGGTCAGGCCACACCTAGAGTGCTGTATACAGGTCTGGAGGCCTCATTTCAAGAAGGATGTAGAGCTGCTGGAACGAGTACAGAGAAGGGCAACAAGATTAGTGAATGGAACAAAGGGGTGCTCTTACGAAGAAAGGCTTAAGTTTTGCAAATTACAGTGTCTGGAGACTAGGCACCAGCGAGGTGATCTGATAGAAGTGTATAAAGCCCTGAATGGTTTGAGCATGCTCAATGCTGATGGGATTCTTCCTCTAGCTCAGAATAATCACCTGAGAGGGCATAAATTCAAATTGAGGAAAGACAGATGTAGGATAGACGTGCGGAAATTTGCCTTTAGCCAGCGGGTGGTTGGTTGGTGGAACAGACTTCCATCCCTTGTCGTGGAAGTTGATAGCCTAAATAAGTTTAAGGCTCAGCTGGACAGGTATTTTGAACGAACAGAGGGGTGAAGTGGAAGTGGGTTTTTTTTTTTTTTTTGGCTGATGCTGCATAAGCTTGCTTTCTTGCATCAAATGCCTCTACTAATGCTAATGCTAATAAACAATTCCAATCACAGGTTCCAGTGGGATTGTACGTATCATTTTTATACTAAAAATAGGCATATAATTGAAAATTAACTCATGTTATGTTGTGGATGAATTACATAATTTGTCATTATAGGGAAATGACAAATGGGCAGCTCACCCTATTGCATTTGGACAAAGTTTTCTGTATAATTTTTCAGCACTCAGATTCATTTACCCATGAATCAAGTGACTAAAATAGCATAGTATATAAGTATTAAAGGCCGACCGGGCTAGCCGAGTGGGTAAAGTACCTGCCCGGCAACCCAAGGGTTGCGGGTTCGATTCCCGCCTCGGGCTTGGATCAAAGTACTGCAAAAAAAACCTTGGGAGGTTCAATATGGCCACAGAAGCCGATGCGCCAACAACTACCAAATCAAAAAAAAAATAAGTATTAAACTCTAAAAAGTTTAAAAAATTCAAAAGTAGTAAAAATAATCTGGGCTAAACATTATAATTTTTTTTTATGTATTGCTTATGTATCTCTATAGATTCTTGGAATCTAGCAGTGTGTCAGGCCTCCTTCCTCTCTGTGATAGTAGTGAACCAGACATCACAAATCACAGTTCAGAGAATAAAGATGAGAAGCAGCAGGATGACAGAGAAGAAGAAGCAGCTGTTACAATAACTGTTGCAAATGGAGAAGTAACTCTTAGCCATGCTGTTGGTGAGCTTTTTAGGTTAATCTTTACAATATGGGATCTCAGTTAAAATGAAATTTAACTATCTATTTAGTGTATTGTAAGGTGAACATAAGTATGAGTTTGAAAAATCCCTGAGCAAAGTAAAACTTTCTTATTTAATTAGTTCAATTAAATAAATTTATTGTAATGTATACAGGTATTATTATTATTATCAAACTATTTGTTAAGGTGGCATTTCATATTATGTAAAAAATGTGACCTCAGCTGTGTTGCAACTGGCTACATTTATATGGCCAGAACATTAGAAAATAATGTGTACTCAATATTGTTTCCTTTGTATGACATGATAATGAAAAACAGTAAACAAAAAAAGTTTACTAACATAAGTTTGCTAACTAAGATTGATAACATAAGTTTACTAACATAAAAAAAGATTGAAAATTTGGGAAGTGGTTTGCTAATTTTGCATATAAAATTGACATATATATATTTTATTTTATTTTTTTTTTTGGCTGATATTTCTCCAGTTTTATCATTAATTCAATAAGTTTTACCTATTTTTTATGAAACACCCTTAAAATTGGTCAGGGTGAGTGAGCAATCCCTGTGCAGCTGTATTTGTTGGAAGTAGGAACTCCATACATACATCCTAGTGGTGTATATGCCCACTAGCATGTAATTCCAACTTCCCAATACCTCACTACCCCTCAAGTAGATATGCCATAAATAGTGAACTTCTTGATTGTATGCAGGTGTTGTGAAAATGGTGTTGTCATTTGAGGCTTGAATGTTTTTTGGTGTAAAATGTGTTTCACTGTGGAGGTGAATATACAGAACTAGTCAAACAGAAATTTGGGGAAATATATTCCAAAATTCACATACCACATTGCAACACAGTGCCAGTTGATCAACTAGTTTAGGGAAACCAGATCAGTTGCCAGTGTGCAAAGGTCTGCCAGATTGTCAATTTTAGAAGAGAAAAAGTACTGGACATTCTAATTGCATCATGAAATGCCCAAAAAAGTAAAGTTTGCAAATTGTCACAACAAGCAGATATCTCATATGGCTCAACAAGGAAGGCACTTCAAAACACCTAAAGTTGCATCCATACAAGTTAATGTCATGGCATGAACTGCAAGAATATGGCTTCATGAAGTGTGTGATATTGCCAATGGTTTTGAGATTTCCTTATAGCAAATGGAGATGATTTGGAATGTTGCCTTTTCAGGCAATGAAGCATGGTTCCCTTCATAGAGGTATATCAACTCCCAAAACAGCCATGTGTGGTTGTGTGGTTGGCAGTTAATTCACATGCCATTTAGGAGACACCACCGCATGAGCAAAAGATTAGCATTGTGGTGCATGGTAATATGACGAAAAGTAATTCGTTCCATATTCTTTGAGAACTGTCAGCTCGGAACATTATTATGATATGATTCTATTCCCATTCATTGCATGTTTAACTGAGGATAAAATTGCCGGAGGCTACTTCAAACAGGATAGTGCTAAAATGCACATGGTTCGTGTGTCTATCATCGTGTGTGATGCGTTCTGTGACTGCTTAATTTTCAGGGACATTTGGCCATTGAGATCACCCAGCTTTACTCCTTCTGATTTTTATCTGTGGATTACAATGAAAAGTACTATCCACCAAGACAGTCCTCTCATAGTTTTGGTGATTTGAGGAGAAATAATCTTGAACTTTATTAGGAGTGTCTTCCACACTGAACTGGTACAAGTTTTTGCCAAGATAAAAATGAATAGAAGCTTGTTTATATGCTCATAGGGACCACTTTCAGCACATTGCAACTGTACATACTGTACCTTCACTATAACTACTTCAACTCTGTTCTCTATCCTGCTTTCACTCTGATACCTAGATCTTACTTCCAACAGGTGCACTTTTGTTTTTTTTATCCCAATTCCAAGAGACTACATATAAATTGTCTTTCATTTATTTCCAGAAGCTAACAAGTTAGTCATTACAGACAGTTTCACTTGTAATTTGAAAATGTAAGGAACAGTATTTTCTTATGATTAACACCTTGTCATCTAAAAAGAGAGACATATTATATGTATATACCATGTGTTGCTTCATTTGATAAAAATTGCAGTTCAATGCAAATTTTATGAAATGAATTATCTGATTAATCTAATTATTAATGTTTTGGTAAAAGAGCATTTCACTGCATGAGTAGAAATCAAAAAAAAAATTTATGATGTAAACAAGATGTAAGCTCTGATGAGTAGTTTACAGAACTGCATTTAATTTGAAAAAATTTTAACTGCTATAACATTTCCATATTATGCTATAAATACTAGGTTCGCCAGTTGTCCTAGGGAATAGGGTTCCATGTACTCTCCTGCCTGCAATCAGCTAAATCACAAACTTGTACAGACAGTGCATGATGACAACAAAATGAACTGATGTACTATTACCAAAGTAGTATGATCATAGTACACCACCTCATATAGCCATGGTGCCTCCGTAGCCAGGTGGGCAGGAGCAGCAGTGCATAGCACACGCTTCTTGATTAGACCAGGGTTCGAGCCTGTGACCACCAAATACGGAGGATGAAGAAAGGTCAGGGAATGACCACTGCATATCCCCGGAGCAATATGGCCTTAGTTGCTAATGCTTCTAAAAACCAAATAACAAACTAACATATAGCCATTATAACAATGTATTTTAAAAAATTGGCATGTACAACTGTGTTTAGTCAGTGTTTCTAAATCAGGGTGTTTAGTCAATGTTTCTAAATCATAAGATACATCTTTATGAAAAATGACATATCAGTGTTTTATGCAAGATCTCCAATAGTGGAAGTTACATCACAAAAGTTCATGGTCAAACTTCTACTTAATAATGGTATTTTAAATTCAAAAAATGCCGGTGGATATTTTTGTATTATTTCCATTATTTAAATGATTTGTATTATACTGGGTCTTTATTATTAATACAGTATTTGTAAATGTATTTGGACCAAAAATTAATATAGAAAGGCAGTCAGACAGGGTTTGTGTATATCATTTCTCAAACTTTCTTTGCTCATGGCACAGTATTCTTTGCCATGAAGAATTGTGGCACACTGAACATTTAAATCTATGGGGAATTGGGAGACTTGTGCATGTGCAGTTTCCCTTCAGTGAGAGCAGCCATTTTTTGTTGAGTTCTTTGCGAGTGCATACGTGTTTTGTCAATTTTTATTTATTTTGCTTTTTTCAATAAAATTTTTAAATTAATTAAACATTATTAAAAAATAATATGGATAATTAAAAAACAGGCCTTGTGCGTCGGGTTGCATTATATCATCAAAGTTTCTTGCGACGATCGACTGGTTAAAATAAATTTTATTAAAATAAAAATATATGCATAAGATAAAATTAGAGCATTAGAAATAAAATAAGATAAAAGCGTTAAAATACAACAAGATAAGAGATTTAAAATATATATAATAAAAGCGTTAAAATACGTAGTAGCTTTCAAAGCGGAGTGCTTCTTCATCAGCTAGTGTGTGAATGGTGTACTTCAGTATGTATTAATGGTTACAATAGCACAAGTCAGCTGGGCATGATCATGGCTCATGAGTCTGGTGTCGGTAAAGCAGAATTATGTACATGTGATGATTGCCAGCGCTCATTGCACTGCAATACAGTATATTCTGTAATAGGGTATAAGTGTACTCCCCTCGTCCAATTCATAATACTATTATTGGTGGCTATGTGCAGTGTTGTAAGCCATGAGTGCTGGCAGTAATCATGTGAACAGTCGACAATTTCAATATCCCGTTGGGGATCAAGATTGTGCTGCTCAACCCAATAATGTTTGGTGACTGCGGAGCGTTCAAAATTAGCGGTTCGCAGAGCCATCTCATGCTCAGAAAGCCGATCTTTTAATCTTCTACCAGACTCACCTATATAACACCCCCCACAATCCGGACACATAATACAGTATACGGAACTACTCCGTAGGAAAGGAGGAACTGTTTTCACCTTAGAAATAATAGATTGTAATTTCCTTCCCGGAAATTGCACACATCGTATATGATGGTGATGCAAAATCCTAACAAGATGTTCCGATACACCTGGATAATAGGGGATGTAGGTGGTAGAGATAAATTGATTGACGCGAGACGGGTTAGATTTCGTAACAAATTTGTGAACCTGACGCTCACATCCATCTAGAACATGAGGTGGATAGCTGCAATTTGAAAGCTCCACCCTAATTTTAGAAATCTCTAACTGCCTGTCACCAGTCGAACTAGAGTGTGTCCAAGCGCAGGAGAATAAAGTGTGTTATTTGTTTTTTTTTTTTTTTTTTTTTTTAGGAGCATTAGCAACTTCGGGGATATGCAGTGGTCATTCTCTGACCTTTCTGCATCCTCCTTATTTGGTGGTCATGGGCTCGAACCCTGGTCTAATCAAGGAGCGTGTGCTATGCACTGCTGCTCCTGCCCACCTGGCTATGGAGGTGCCAGAAGAAGAATAAGGTACGAGCAGTGCTACATGACCAGGGGTGCGCACAGAGCCATAATTGGTAAATTGGCCTGCACACATTGGCTTCCTAAAAACAGAAGTTACTAAACACGAATCCACGCCCTGGACTAACACATCCAAAAAAGGAAGAGTATTATCAACCTCTAGTTCAATCGTAAACTGAATGACGGGCAGCAGGGAATTGAGATATTGCAGCAGCCCAGATTCTGATCTCCAGGGTACAATTGCAAAAATATCGTCAACATAACGACACCAGAGAGTGATAGGAATAGGTAAGTTCAAGAAACTCTGACTCTCAAGTTCATCCATGGCGATATTGGTCACGATAGGACTAACAGGGGCACCCATAGCTGTGCCCTGTATTTGGCGGAACAAAGTGTCATTGAACATGATCACGCCCCCTGTTAAACACAGATTGAGAGCAGTACAAATATCATCTGTAAAGAGCAAGGTTCTATCTTCCAATGTGGTATCCCTGCTCAAAAGACGTCTTGCGCAAGCAATAGCCTGTTGTACAGGAACAGAAGTGAACAGAGAAACCACATAAAAGGAGACCATAACGTTGCTCTCAGAAATAATAAAATCTTTAATAATGCATACTACTAGAAACAGTGTAAACAGTTTTCCCAACAAGGAGTGCTAATAACTTGGCAACATGTTTAGAAAGTTCATACATAGGTGTATGACAACAAGAAACAATGGGCCGTAAAGGAACGTAAGGTTTATGGACCTTTGGAAATCTATAAGACTGCGGTAGTTGACAATCTGTCGCATGAAGCTTCCAGCGGATGTTCTTGGCAATCTTATTGGCAAAAAAACAAGAGTGCACAAGTTTATTAACTTTAATAAACTTGTGCATTCTTTGTTTTTAACTTTAATATAACTGGCGATCATCACATGTACGTAATTCTGCTTTACCGACACCAGACTCGTGATACATGATCATGCCCAGCTGACTTGTGCTATTGTAACTATTAATATATACTGAAGTACACCATTCACTCACTAAGTGATGAACAGGCACTCTGCTTTTAAAGCTACTATCTATGTATTTTAATGCTTTTATCTTATTTTATTTCTGTTTTATCTTATGTATATATCATTTTTATTTTAATAAAATTTATTTTAACCATTTAGTTGGTCATCGCAAGAACCTTTGATGATTTAATATGGATACGTTTTTGATTAAATGGAAAAAGGTGAATGATGAGTCAGTGGCAGAAAGCAACAATAACAAAAGTGAGAACAAACCGATTGCAAACAAAGTTCCACAAAATCCATACAGGGCATGCAGTCACTTGGTACAGTCTGTAGGTAACAAGATAGTTATTTAAATTTGGATTTATGTACAGTGGACATGAAAACCAGACTATTCCCAAATGTGTGATCAGTGAGAAAAAAACTTTGCCATGAGTGTATGGTTTCCAGTAAACTGAAAAAAACATTTAAATACTAACGTGGCCATTTATCATTTATAAAGATAACTGTTTTAGTCTTGTGCAATAACATAACATGCAAAATTTTGTGACACACATAGCGGAACTTGCAGCACACCCTTTGAGAATCACTGTTATATTTGCATAATGTGGATGTGTTCACTGAATCTGAACATGTGCATTATTTATTTATTTTTTTCCTTTTTCTTTCTGTTAATAGAGTGTTTCTCATATTCACTGAAGTGGGCCAGAATTCTTCAGTCATGCAATCTCAGGGACAGTCTTCATTTAAGAAAGACACTGGATAGTTTTAAATTAAAGGTTTGTATATTTTTCATATATTGGCTATTTTTGTTATCTTCTTTATTCATATTATTATATATATAAGAAATTTTGTTTGAGTTATAATTTTATAAATTTAAAATATTAAAATTTACTAATGATTATTGAATATATTAGTTATTTTTTAAAATGAATTTTTGGTTTGCAGACTGTTCAGGACTTAAATACAATGAAAAGATTACTGAAAAAAGCAGAAAATGACCACTATTCACTTTTCAGGTATATTTCTTTTGACTTTATTTAACAAAATCAACTAATTCAGTAATTAGTTTGATAATTATGAATTTCTTTTTTGTTTTTTTGTTTTTTATTTATAATTGAGCATCCTTATAGATTATTATAACAGTATAAAAAATAGTGCCATTCAAAAAAGTTATACAGGGTCTGCCATTAAATTTTAAATTGCATATATTTTCAGTTGTATGTACAAAATGATTTTGTTAATTAGTACAGTAAATATAGGAGAACAATCTATTAGTTGAAAATATGCTCAGTATGTGAACCATTGGCACCCAAGAACATTTGTAGACAATGTTGAAATTTGGCAACTAATCTATCTAGAGTGTCAGTAGAGCTTCATTTGGCCAAGGATGCAATTTATTTTTTCATTCCAAAAAGTGATCGTGTGGAGATTGAGTTTGGGAGAATATGGTACCAAAGATCACACATTCAGGAAAATGATTTGAGATAACATGCTCACTAGTATGTTCATTGTGGGCTTCCAAAATTGCATTCACTCTATGTAGCTACTACAGTTCTGTTGGAAGAACATTTCCACAAGCTGAACACATGCCCTGAAAAAATGGAGTCTTCATGGACTTCCCTGAAGACTTCATCTCATAACATTGAGATATAACTGTATTAATGAGAAAAATGTAATAGCAGCAGTGGAAAATGATGCAAGAAAGCAAGCTTATTCAGCATCAGCAAAAAAAAAGAAAAAAGAAAGAAAAGCCAACTCCTCCCATTTCACCTGTCTCTCCCCTTTAGTTCTTCCTTGAATTTATTCAGAATACCCACCTTGACAACACCAGATGGGAGTCTGTTCCAATGATTCACTATTGTCTGGCCGGGGGCAAAAATTGACACATCTGTCCTGCAACTATCCTTCTTCAATTTGAATTTATGCCCATTTACATGTAGAGTCCGAGCAAGAGAAACAATACCATTAGCATTGAGCTTGCTCAATCCATTCAAGGCCTTAAACATCTTTATTATATAACCCCATGAGCTGTCCTGGTAGCCTGTCTGCACTGCTCAGAGAATCATGGGTGTCACAGTTACATCCATGACTTTTTCATTCTGGACTGCCTTGAATATAGTACCACTTACCTGTTACATTAATCTGGGATTAGTGCTTCCCATGTGAAGTATCTTACATTTGTAAATTTTCTTTGAAGAGAGGAGTCAGGTTAACAGGTCTGTAGTTTCCATTCGTCTTCCATGTGATCATTGCCACCTGGTGGTTCTTTTAGCTGCAGATTCTTAATGCATGAAGGATTATTGCCATTGACCATATCAACAGCTTTCTCTTGTTGCCTCTCTAATATGCTGGTGAACTAATCATCCAATATCCAATAAATCCACAAAATCTTGCTACTGTGGGAGTAAAAAGCTCCAGTCAATATCTGAATGGTTAAAATCCCCCAATATAAGATGTTCTGATTTTCTGGTCCACTCTATTTATCTGTAAGTTGTTTGTTGTACTCATCACAGTCATTAAGCTTTTGACTTTGTGTGATGAAATTAATTAAATTTGTCAAACTTGCATTTTTTTTTTTTTTTTTTTTTTGCAAACTTTAGTTTTCTAGACTAGGCTAAAAAACTGAAGTTTGCAAAAAAAAAATAATTTTAAATAGCATCAGCCTCTCAGTGTGATGTTCATAAAAATAACTTGTGTTACACTTACCATCATCCCATTCAGGAAATTAAGAAAATTAACTATAAAGAGTTCTCTGTGTCTTTATATGCTACCAGTGAAAAATTATAATCAAAATTAATTTTATATTTGTGTAAGCAATAAAGATTATCACTTTGTTTGAAATATGTCGAAAAGTGCATTTTGGAAGACCATTTTAAGTGGATTGGAACCAGTATTGAATACAATTTGTGACTTGACTAAGTTCTTATTTATAAAGGTATATAAATAGCATAAAGAAATATAATATTCTATTTTGATGCAGATTATTTTAATTTTGCTTAAAAGTTTCCCGTAAAGATCTGTGATATCTGCATGTAATAAGGATATATTACTGTTATTATTTTTATCTCTTCAGGAAACTAATTCTTTCATTTCTTAATCTACAGGGCATACCAGTTTCTTATAACTAGTGGATATAAAGACTTCATTCTTCAAAATGTGAAGCATGAATTTGTTTTGTTAAGAAGTACAGAAGCAATGGAAGTAATTTCTTTTTTGGAAAACTATACTGGTTCAATAACACAAGAAATGCAAATGTAAAATATTTTTCAAAGTTTGCATAAATGAGCAATGTTTAAGTAAGTTAACTGTAATGATTGTTGACTTGTTTGATTCATAAAAAGTATATAACATGTTGCATTATTAAAGCACACAAATAATAAAACTATTTGTTTCCTTGAAACAAAATAAGATGAAACAGAAAGGAAGTATTCATGAAGTTAGTTGATATAAATTTATTAATCAACTATTTCAGAAGTGCTGAAATGATTATATTTTTTACTTTTGTTTTCAAATAAATTTACTTTTTTTTACTTTTTACTTAATAAATTTTACTTTTTTTTTGTCTGTTTAGAATAATCTAATATTTTTTGTTTTGATAATTTATTATGAAATGTCAGGAAAATAATGAGTTTCTATTTTTATTGTTTACTTTAAAATTATAATTTATTTACCTGTTTGACAAAATAGTTAATGTTATTTTGTATTGTTTCCTAGTACCCTAATAAAAATAATAACATAAATTTACATTATATTATATAACATATATTGAGATTAGTATTTAAAAATTAATAAATAAATATGTATATAAATTCTTTGTTCAAAGTCAATTTTACAAGTTTAAAAAAATTACCAAATTTTATATATTTTTTTATTGTTAATATTAGACAATCATGCAAAGCCCAATGTCAACCAGGGTTCCTTTGTAGAAGATGAAATTAAAAAGTGTAGGAATTGTGAATAAAATGGGATACTTAGAGCTGGAATATTTTTAATACACTTAATATGTAAAATCTTAGACAGTTTAGAAATAATAATTGTACAGAGTCCTTACCAGGGGGGGGCTTGTAAATAACCAGATGTCACCTTCCTGCAAGTTGTATAGCCTGATTACATAATGGTAGTTACTCTGCCGTATTCCTTTTCTTTGGGATGTCTTTATTTTGTTAATGAACTTATATATAATTGTCATTTGGTTATAGTTTTCTGATTTGCCAAAAGAGATGATAGAGAAGTAGGTATTGAATGGATAACAACATAGATGTGTTCAGCCTCTCTCCTGCGAGTCCTCTTTGGTAATATGTTTTGAAAAAAATTTCACGTTTAGCGATATGTTTGAAATGTTTATATTTATTCATAAAAGAATTTATTCAGATAATGACTTTTAGAGACTAGCTGACATGAAGGATTGTTGGTGTTCTGAAGAATCAGAGCTATAGGAATGGGGAGGATGTATGATTACAGACATTTTTCTGCAACCATGGTCAGTTGTGGTGGGGTTAGAGTACTCCAAGTTATGGATAATTGGCATTGTCTCAGGTGTTTTGTGATTGTGTAATGTGGAGGATACAAAGGAAATAAGGCACCTATCCAAATTAAAGAAATTATTATCAAGAAACAAAAAACAACAAAGGAGCATCAGAATTATTTTGAAAATTCGAAATGTGATTAGTCTAGGCATCAGGATCTGGCATAAAGTCATTACCTGAGAATGATTCAGAGAAAATTCTTTTGTGAAATTTATATTTGTCTTCATGGAACTTCTCAATGGCAAGTCTCTCTTGCCATTGCATAGGAACTATAAGAAACCTATGCAAGGGGATCTTATGTGGATTTTAATAAAGTTTAATGTTTGATTTAACCAATGTAAATATCTCCTAAGACCACCATAGTTTTGAAATGTTCAGTTTTATTGAATTTTCAGGAAATATAAACTTTTAGTTAATTCTGCTTGTAATCATTGTAGAACAAAAAACTTGGCACAAAGACAGAATTCATTCAGAAACCTCACCACTTTTTAATTTGGGTATTGGGACTGATGAGGGCAACATTTTTAATAATTTTATTAATCTCCTACTAGTAAACTAATTAAAGCAGTGTTCATATGGTAATACATATTTTGTTAAAAAAACTTACTTTAATAGTAGTATATCCACAATGTAGTAGTATATCCACAATGTCCTTTCCTAACTCACTCAAATTGGATTTATTAATAACTGCTGACAACAAGATTAATAACAAGTTATTAATTTTAAACATACTATTTTTTGTTATTTATTTTTTATATATTTTTTAATTTTATTATATTTTTAATTAATTAATTTTATTTTATTTTTTGGCTGGTGCAGCAAGAGCCTATGGTTTCCTTGCACCATATGTCTAATTCTGATACTACTCACAATATTAATCAGCTGTTGTGAGCTTTAATGTAGACAGAAAATAAATGCAGACAGCTGGAGATTTAGAGGCCACTTCATCATTGGACGTAGATCCATCAACAAGAAAACACTAAACCTTTCATTCGGTGCAGCATGTGCCGCTTTCCATTTTTTCATATCAGTGATAAGTTTATTCATTATACGATAGAACAGTACGCAGAATATTTTTCTGCCATTCAAACCAAGTGTATTATCCATGCAGATTGCATGGATAATACACTTGGTTTGAATGGCAGAAAAACATTGTCTAATCTTATTGTAGTTGCTCACAATGATAAGAGTATTTTATTATAATTTTTTTTGTCATGACCTTAAATACTTAGAATTTTTATTGCAAGTATTGCAAGAGTGTGCTAAAAGACAGCATGTGCCGCTTTCCATTTTTTCATATCAGTGATAAGTTTATTCATTATACGATAGAACAGTACGCAGAATATTTTTCTGCCATTCAAACCAAGTGTATTATCCATGCAGATTGCATGGATAATACACTTGGTTTGAATGGCAGAAAAACATTGTCTAATCTTATTGTAGTTGCTCACAATGATAAGAGTATTTTATTATAATTTTATTTGTCATGACCTTAAATACTTAGAATTTTTATTGCAAGTATTGCAAGAGTGTGCTAAAAGACAATTATACAAATTCACAAGTGCACAACTCAGTACCAGTTTACTGCAGAGCTTTATTTATAATACAGGTATGAGACCATAACTTAGGATCCTAGCATTTAAATAAATTCATTGCTCATAGTTGAAGAAAGAAAAGACGCGTTTCTGTGAAACTGGTCAGTGCAACCAGAGTAGTTTCTGTTGTTAAGACAGCCATGCAAGAAATTTTATTGTAGCAGCTCTTCTCTTCAAGACTTCAAGGCTATTTTAACACGATCTTCCCTTTTTCTCTAGTTTTGTGTTAACTCTGGTGGATTTATGTAGCTAAACCATCACCGACAGTGCACCAAGATGATCATTTGATATCTCATAAAGAGTATCCTAGTGTTTTCACATTTCCATTCGTCAAAATCCATCTTAATTTTGATTAGCCAGGGATGCATTGACAGAATAGGCTGCACACACACAGTAATACACTCTACCAGTAGAGAGAATAAATAAAAGTCAGTCTCTCTTCTCAGCAGTTCTCCCTTTTCCTAGCTGTCTAATGAATATCCTTTTCTTTTCATCAGATTGTCTACTATCAACAAAAGTCTGAATCCAATTTTTCTAAGGAGTATTTTTTGCTTAATAATATATGAGATCTGCAGTGATGTTCCATCTAGCTGGATCACTGATATAGTTTGTTTAAGACAAAAATCCCATACATCTATTTATTGGTGTTTCTCTTGCTGTCATCACATCTCTGTAATTTTTAGAGCAGCTTAATTGACTCTTGTTTGTTCACTTGATCTATGCTTGAGATAGTGCTCAGTGACATCTCTTTCAAATTGTATGGCAGCTTTGTTTTGTAAGTCTGATATTGATGGCTCAGTCGATGAATTTGCATTGTCAATCTATATCTTTCTTCATAAATTTCAGTAGACAATCCATTATCTTTTTTAGAATTTTTCCATATTTGATTTTGCTTTTCATATCCAGACTCATTTTTTCTGATATCTGTCAGTCATTTTCTACATCAGGTATTCTGAAATAAAAAAAAATAATAATAAATAAAAAAATGCTACTTTGATACAATTAATATGATACTTTTTTTGCATTTCTCTTATATACAATAGACTCCCAGTTAACTGGCACCCGTGGGGATTGGTAGATGCCGGATAACTGTAGTTTCTGGTTGCTTGAGAGTTAATATTAAAAAAAAAATACTTGACTATTATACAAAGCCCAATACTTAGAAAATTAAGACAAACAGACAAATTTTACTAAAGAAACTGAGTTTTGTTATAGAAACCACTTTTTGAATACAGTAACTTACAAAAAACACACTCAAAACTGTTGCAGTAGGTACAGAGTTTACTGAGTAGACATTGCATGAGGATAGTCAAGATCTGTTGATGTAGCTGGGACAGGATCAGGAGGGTCTGTAGATGGCTTTGGATCTGCATCAGTAGATGATGTGCTGCCAAACTTGCTTTCAGCATTCTTCAAAAATGAATATCACCTTACTTTTGAGGTCTTACATCTCTCAAAGTCAAGTTATGCATGATGTGGAACTGCATAAGATGCTGAGAAGTGAAGAAAGGTTGCTGTTCTGCAAAAGCTATTAAGGTTTCAAATGCTGCAGTAGCTCTCTGCCAGGATACTGTTCCCACCTGACACACATCGTCATCACTTTCTTCCTCTGCAACTTTAATTTTTCCATGATCACAACAGCTTCTATAATGTCTTCTGTATTCAGTGTATGAGTTACTGGTAAATCTTCATCCACAACAAGCCAGTTGTTAACTTCATCTCGAGGCAAATTCATTTTGTCAAATAACTCACAGCTTTTATTATAAACAGTGCTATTGACAGCTGCACTATTGCCTGGAAACTCGTCAAATTCGACAGAGGACTTCTCAAATATCACAGCTGGCCACAACTTTCTCCAACATTTCTGTAATGTTTCATTTCTCACAGAGTTCCAAGCACAACTCATAGTATAGATAGAATATTTGAGGTTATATTTCTTCTGAAAATCCAGAATTGTCCCGTCAAAATTAGTCATTTTCCGCACGAAGTCGCGCCTGTAAAACATTTTTATGTTTTGTGTGACCTCCTGATCCATTGGGTGCCTCCGTAGCCAGATGGGCAGGAGTAGCAGTGCATAGCACATGCTTCTTGATTAGACTGGGGTTCGAGCTCATGACAACCAAATACAGAGGATGCGGAAAGGTCAGGGAATGACCACTGCATATCCCGGAGCAATATGGCCTTAGTTGCTAATGCTCCTAAAAACCAAATAACAACAACCTGATCCATTGGTTGGATCAGACTTGTGACATTAGCTGGAAGATAACACACAAAAATGTTGCCATTAACTATCTCTTCAGCAGGAGGATGCGCGCGACAGTTATCCAAGAGCAACAAAACTTTACTATTCTTTGGTAATCCTTTCTTTCGTAAATTTTCTTTAACACTAGGGACAAACAAATAATGAAACCACTTGGTAAAGATTCCTGCATCCATCCGTCTTTGCCCCACTGGAGAATTACCTGGAGATCGGCATTTAAGGAATTGGTAGCGGATATTTGAGAAGTTAAAGTTGATTGAGCAGGGCAAGGTTTCTCAAAATGGAAAGTGGAATGCAATGTGCTATCATCGGCAAAACGATGGATAGGATTTCCAGTCAATGGAAGAAGGTTATTAATATACAAGAGGAAAAGAGTGGGGGAAAGAACTGAACCTTGGGGGACACTGGCATTAGTGGAAAAGTTAAAGACAGATAGCCATCACCCTCAGTGAGCGATCAGACTGAAAACTGGATAACCAATTACAAAAAACAGTTGGCAAACCATAAGATGGAAACTTGTTTAGAAGACCTTTATGCCAAAAACGATCGAAAGCCTTTGAGATGTCAAGAGCAACTGCTTGTGTTTCCCCAAACTTTTCCATTGAATTTGTCCATAAATAGATTACATAAGCCAGAATATCACCAGTGGATCGACACTGACGGAATCCATACTGGCGATCATTGATCAGATGGAAGGTTTCTAGGTAGTTTAAGAGTTGGCGGTTAATTGATTTCTCCATTATTTTAGAAAGAGTAGAAGTAATTGCAATGGGAAGATAATTGGATGGGAGGGACTTGTCACCCTTTTTTAGAAACTGGCTGGATATGAGCAAATTTTCAAGCAGAAGGAAAAACACCTTTGGAATAACAAAGTGAAAAAATGTGGCAAAGAACAGGAGTAAGTTCAGGAGCACAGGTTTTGAGAACAAGTGGAAAAATACCATCAGGACCTGGAGCTTTCTTAGCATCAAGATTCGTCAAAATCTTTCTGACATCCTTTGAATGGAAAACCACAGGAGGCATTGAATGGAGCATGTTGGGAATGGTAAGAGGTGTTTTACCAAGATCATTGGTACAGGAGTTGGAAGAAAAATGGGATGTAACAGGCCAGCTTTATCCTTGGCTGTAGTGACAACAGAACCATCTGGTTTTGACAGAGGTGGGAGCAGAGATGTGCAAAAGTTGCGGCCAATAACTTTGGCAAGAGACCAGAACGCTCGGCTACCATTAGGGCAAGAAGCACGTTTTGTACTCTTAGCCTGTTCAAAATCTAGTTTGGTTTAATAACTGCTTTACAATTGTTGTGAGCTTTGGTGTAGGCAGAAAATGAATCTGAGGATTTGGAAACAAGCCAGTTACGATATGTAACATTCTTCTCTTGAACAGCCTTAGCACATCTATTGGAAAACCAAGGTTTAGATAAAGGACGAAATTTTAAAGTGGAGTGTGGAATAAAGGATTCCATTCCTACAAGAATAATTTCACTGACACGATCTGAGCAAACGTTGACATCAGAAGTTTTAAAACAGTAATCCGACCAAGGAAAAGAAGAAAAGAAATCTCGCAGTTCATTCCATTTTGTATTCTTGTATGCCAAACAATACGAGGTTGGGAATAGCCATGAGATAGAGGCTCCATTGGAGAAGAGACAATCACCAAGTTGTGATCTGAGGTGCCTAAAGGACTACTCACTTCGACCGTGTACTTAGAAGTTGTTTGTGAGAAAAAGATCAAGCATGTTGGCTGTATGGTTAGGATTGTCCGGTATTCTTGTAGGTAAATGAAAAATCTGTGCGAGGTCATTGGTAATTGCAAAAGCCTCAGCACCTCGACCAGCTGGGTCGGTGTTACTAGAAAACAGAAGCCAGCTGCAGTTGTAAACATTAAAATCACCAAGGAAAATTACCTCACTGATAGGAAAGTTGGACTGGAGAAAGTCAAGTTGGAAAGAGAGGAAGTCAAGGAGCTTTAAGTGATTAGTGGAGTTGGGAGAACGGTAGAGACAACAGATGAATTTGACACAATGAGGTAGAGAGATTTTAAGCCAGAAAAGATCGAAACGAGGAGATTCCAAATTACCAAGTATCTAACAACGAATATCGTAACGGACATATGCACAAGTACCACCTTTGAGGCGAAAGGAATCATACAGCAAATAATTTGGGCAACTGAGATGAGCAGTGGTCGTATCACCCGATAACTGCGATTCTGTCAGAAAAAGTACATGGGGTTTGGCAGACTGCAAGTGGAAATTGACATCGTTGAAATTAGAATTGAGACCATGTATATTTGTGAAATGAACTAGGAAGTGTTTGGTAGGTTTAGATCTTTTCACAGATAAGCTTGCTGTATTAGTTTGACAATTCATGGTGTATTCAATAGTAAGAAAAAGTGTGGGGGGGGAATGCTGTATGAAGTAATGAAATTTTTGGATATGGCATACACATGGTAAGAATATACCCAGATCCTTGACATAACGTGGCCTCGACAATGCCCCCCCCCCCGCATACACATTACTCGGACTCCCTCCAGTTTCTATCTGGCAGAGTAGAGGTAGCAAGATTATACACTAGCTGATCCGGGATCCTCCTAAAGAGTTACCAATAGGTTCAGTCCAGTGTAGTAACTAGTGGCCGGCCTGCGAATACGGTTTTAGAGCTGTACCCTTGAAATGTAAGGAAGATTGGATCTCGCCATGATGTTCATCATAACCTCAAAAGTCATCAGTCATACTGCATGATGGAAGAGATGAGGAAGGGTTGACCAGAACTTAGCTCTGGAGACTAAACATGGGTTCCACCACTTCAAGCCACCAATAAGTAAAGTGGTGGTATTGCACCGGTTGATGAGAATCATCTACCACCTAGTATTACCTGGAAACAGGGGGGGCGGCATTCCTCCTTGTGGTGTGGGTGCCACACCTCGACCCCTGCTTACATTGGTTCACACCTGGGTGGTCACCCACAGTGTGCTTGTGCATGGAGGTTATACCCAGGGTTACTAACAGTCCCACCATCGTGAAGGTGCAACCAGAGGATTTGGCTGTCACAGACCGTTCGGACTTCACCGAAATTGGGTCCACTTGACTTGAATGTTACCCAAATATCAGTTCCATCAGCGTTTTAGACTCCCAGGTAGCAAGTACAGCTTGTCTGGCATGTCTGAGAGAATGTCTGTGACAACCTCAAGGACCAAAAAGCCAAAATTTTCTGAAATTCAATTCAAGAAGTTGAAACAATAAATTAAGTGGTACATTAATAAATGCAGAGGATATCGCTTAAAAAAAGTAAAAAGAGGTTTATTTATTTATATATTTTTTTATTATTTTTTTTAAATTCTGGCTTGATTTCTGACAATTTTACTGAATCTGGGAAGTTGAGTCAAAATAAGAAAAATTAATTTTAAATTTTTACAAAACTTCAAATTTTCATGAAGAAACTCATGGAAAAGGTAGCAAATATGCATTTTTAGAACTTGCTTGTGAAAAGTTTACTGGACCTATGCATTTTATTCAATGCAAATAGAGATAGTTTCAGTTCCTAACATGTAGACTACAAATATTTTATGCCATTCGTGCACATTAGACACGAGTATTGTCTAACTTACGAAACACCACGCTAAGAAATCAACAGCAGTACAAAAAATTTACTGTGGGGGTGGGGGACATCATTGTATCATGAGACATCCATTATCCCATTTTACTCACAATTCCTTTATGTATTTAGTAATGTTATTTAGTTAATGACTCTTCAGTTGTATTAACATACAAAGGAAAAAAACAATTTGCATTAAAAGAATATTAAATAATTCTCATTTTTGTCCATTTTCTTTTGAAGGTATACTTAACTTTTAAACAGAAGTTGTACCCAAGTTTATAGTTACTTTCACATAATTAAGCCTGATTACGGTCATGTAGTAAGAAAAATAAGGCAGGAGAAGTATCATCAGAAAAATTAATTTTGAAATTATTCAAGGTAAGCTTGATTCAAAAAAAGAAAAATATAGATTATACAAGAAGCATCCAACTTCCTTTGGGAATGTTTTCTTAGAAAGCATGCAAGTCCAGTTGTCATAAATGGAGCATTTCAGTGGCTACATTAAAAGCAAAAAATTCCAACTAGCACATGTGCATTTATTACTATGTTTTATCAATTTCATTTAATAGCCCCAAATGCCACTAATCTTCTACTGGAAATGAATGCACATTTATTTTTCAGGTGGGCTTGCAAAGTTCCCTACCACCACTGTCAGGTTCAATGAATGGAAAATAAAACCAAAAATTACAGATTTGGAATTGTGAATGAATTATTGTTGATATGCACTCAGAGGTGTCCATATAAGCACAAATAGAGCTTATATGGGCACCTATAAGCAAAAAGGCCTATTGCTCTGGATTCATATTCAATAAAGTATTGTGCCACAGAGCAAAATGGAAAGAAAGAAAATAACAAGGTTGCAGGTAAAAAAAAAATACATTTAGTGCTTACTATGAACAAAAACACAGGTAAAAATGCAGGAAAGTAATACATAGCTTTCGGACGTGAGGGCGTATTTCATCAGTTGTGACTGCTAATGCACAAATATACAGAACATCATGTGCGTGCCATGGCAGTCGTGTATGATGAACTGTATGCTACAGGTGCAAGTAACAGTTAGTTGTTAGAAGGGAATGCTTCAATTGTAGCTGTAATGCCTGAGAATGTTGTAAATGCCAATGTTTGTCAGCCAAGAGGATGGTCGTCTCAGTAATGGGATGGACATGACATCCTCTATTCCAGTTAAAGGAACCACTGCAGCATGAGATGTGCAGCGATTCTAACCAGACATGGTGATAGTAATGGCGGGACCGATCAATAATCATGACGTTGCAGAGTGTAGCACACAGATTGCCACACATGACTGCCATGGTGCGCATGTGACGTTCTGTATATTTGCACAACTGATGAAGGATGCCCTCATGTCCGAAAGCTATGTATATTACTTTCCTGTATTTTTACCTATGTGTTTTGTCCGTAGTAAGAACTAACTGTATTTTTTGTACCTGCAACTTGTTATTTCCTTTCTTTCCGTTTTGCTCTGTTAACACGTTTGCTGCCTTTATGCATATATGTGTAAAATTGTACTAGGAGTGATGTGTCACTCCTACAACACACCTGCATTCAAAATGAACCCAAATGCTGCACTGTAATGCATATAAATGGTCATTCTTAAGTGGTCAGCGAGTGCTGTAAACATAAAGGCATGTGAAATTAACAGCTACTCAGTACTAGCATGCTAATTGAACACTTTGCAGTAATGCTTGGCTTTTGTTTATAGACTTGGCACGCAATTTTATTTGTTTTCTTGTTGATGTTAGTTTATGTACACGAAAACTTTGTATAAAATTTTAAGATTTTTTTTTTGATTTGCAGTTCAGTAAAAGTGCTTGTTTTTAACATTAAATTTCAAACTTTTAATTTTTAACCATATATGAATTTTGAGAATTTTTGGGGATGTCAGAATGCTTTTTTAAATATTCTTAAAATTAGCATTAGTAGAGGCATATGATGCCAGAAAGCAAGCTTAATAGCCTCAGCCAAAAAAAAAAAAAAAAACTCTTCCTGTTTCACCCATCCGTTCACTCCTAAAGTTTGTCTAGTTCACCTTGAATTTATTTAAACCGTCAACTTCCATGACAGATGGAAGTTTGTTCCAGCAATCTTCTTGATGACTAAATCCACCTGCTGACTAAAGGCAAATTTCCATACATCTATTCTACAACTGTCTTTCCTCAATTTCATTTTATGCTCGCTCAGATATGGAATCTGAGCAAGAGGAAGAATCCCATCAGCATTGAGCATGCTTATACCACTCAAGGCCTTATACACCACAATCAGATCACCTCGCAGGTGCCTAGTCAGCAGGCACTGTAATTTGGAAATCTTAAGCCTTTCTTCGTAAGAGCAACCCTTTGTTCCATTCACTTATCTTGTTGCCCTTCTCTGTACTTGTTCCAACAGCTCTACATCCTTCCTAAAATGACGCCTCCAGACCTGTATACAGTACTCAAGGTGTGGCCTGACCATTGCCAAGGGGATAATCACCTCCTTATCCCTGCTAGAAAAATTCCTGTATATCATTGACAAGACACTATGAGCTACTCTTGCAGACTGTCTGCACTGCTCAGAAAGCTTCATATCTGACTGCACAATCAACCCCCAGGTCTCTTTCTTTCTCCACTACCCTGAGAGCACCTCCGTAGCCAGGTGGGCAGGAGCAACAGTGCGTAGCACACACTTCTTGATTAGACCGGGGTTTGAGCCCGTGACCACCAAATATGGAGGATGCGGAAAGGTCAGGGAATGACCACCGCATATCTCCGGAGCAATATGGCCTTAGTTGCTAATGCTCCTAAAAACCAAATAACAAACAAACTTCCCTAAGTGAATTGTGGCACTTTGAATGGGTTTTTTCACATTTAGGTAACAGTGAATGCGTTAATGTCTGAAGATCGTTCAAGTTGTTCTTTCAAATAAAACAAACTGCTTCACTTTATACTTTCTTTTTATGTTGGTTTTTTTTTAAATGTGGTGAATAATATACACTGCCTGTCATTGAAATTGCTCCATCTAAAAGGAGTGCATACTTCAAGCTCAAAATAAGTGGAGTTGTAGTATGCAGAACAAATGATTAAATTTATGTATGACTGAAGCAGTATTTATTTACAAAAATGGGGATACACATCAATATGAAATATGGCCTCCACGAACAGCAAAAAAATGCAATAGGAAGTCATTTGTTAAAAGGAAGCCTCAGTTTTTTATTAAAATTGTTATGGTTATGAAAAAAAAAAATCTATGTTTGCATCACTCGATACTTTCATGACTTGATAAAAGAATTGGTCATAGAGGTAATTATTGCCACATTTGTATGTTTTAAATAGATGATTTGTTTGGAGCGATCTTTGAGGAAAATTAAAATTAATATTTTGTAATAGTTATATCATCTAATTTTGCACTTAATATTTTAAATAGCATTCTGAAATCCAAAATCGTTCTGCATATGTCTAACTTAAACATTCCACATCTTTCCTCATATGTTATTTGATTTAATCCAATTTTGACTTGTGACTTTTGTGATAAAATTCTAGTAAAAGAGTGTTGAATTTGTTCAGTCAAGAGGAAACAATGTGATGTGAACTACATACTGGTGCATAGTAATTAAGAATTGGCAGTGCTATAGATGTGATTAACAGATCTAGGTCTGTAAAGGTTTGGCTATTTAACATAGTTGTTTCCTTGCCTGCTTACAGATTTTATTTATACAAAGTTTGTAACTGCCACAGCTGTGAAATCAACTCTCAGGTCTGTCACTAAAGTTTTTTCTGGGAATATTGATAGATCCTAATTTAAAAGATAATATAATTTTGCAAGGACTCTAGAAAATACAGGAACTCCCCGACTTATGTAATACTTGACTTACGCAAATTCAACTTTACGTAAGTTTTTGCAGGCCGGTGCGAACTGAAAAAAATATGGAAACGTATTTTGCATCTGTAGGGATAAATGGAGGCATTGTGAAAATATAATGTGAACCCAATAACGTGTTTTTTTTTTTGTTTTTTTTTTTGTAATTCGTTCCAAGTCCTTGGAAGTTGAAAATTTCACTATAGTACTAAGCTGTTTATCTCTCTAAAAGGTCATTTTTATAATGGAAATTACACTACCCTTTCATAGTTATATGTTCCCATTATAAGAATCAATTTTGAATGCTTTTGTGATATTTTTCTAAAGCAGGTTTCTGGAGGTCACGACCAAAAACAATTTGCACTTTCTGGTTTATTGGGTTTTTCTGTTAGCACAATCTATAAATGGGTAGTTAACTTGATCTTATTGCATTTGCTATAATCCCGATAACTGGAATTCTGTGAGTTTTTACGTTATATTATGGTGAAATGAGTTCCCCTTCACTTCAAACATATAAAAAACAAATTTTCAGAAACTTCTCTTCATTTCTATTTACATATTACAATGATGAAGGGAAAGGGACCAACGGAAAGTGCAAGTGCTGGCAGTGCTAAGAAAAGAAACAAGATTTAGAAATGAAGGTGATTAATTAAGAAGTACGAAGCAGGACAAAGTTTGTCATCTATTCCACGGAATTAGGTCTTGCTGCTTTAACAGTGAATACTATTTTAAGGGACAGTGCGTATATAAAAGAACATGGCAAAGGATCAACGCACTTAAGATCAGCAGTGATCACAAAACAGTCTTCAGGTGCTATATCGAAGATGGAACAGCTATTAATAATATGGATGGAAAATCAGATTCAGAAGCAAGTGACCCTGAGTCCAATGGCTATTCAAGCAAAAGCAACAAGTATTTATGAAGATATTAAGTATGGTGAACCCCAAGCCAAGTTCGTGGCAAGCAACAGGTGGTTTAATAGGTTCAAGCATTGCGCTGGTTTCCAAAACATTAAAGTATGTGGTGAAGAAAAAATTTCTCTGCAGCTGCAGAAAAATTTTGTGATGCGTTGGAAAAAATTTGTGATGAAGGTGGCTATTCAACGCAGCAAATTTTTAATGATGAGACTGCTCTGTATTGGAAAAAAATGCCGGATCGAACATACATTGCCAAAGAGGAAAAGATAATGCCAGGTTTCAAGGCTTCAAAAGATAGAGGCCATTTGGGGCTAATGCAGCAGGAGGTTACAGATTAAAACCACTGCTTGTGTACCATTCTGGAAATCCTCATGCATTTAAGGGCATCAATAAAGCCACCCTACCCATGCATTTCTGATCGAACCAGAGAGCATGGATAATATCTCTTTGAAGATTGGTTTAAATGCTGCTTCATTCCCGAGATCGAAAAATATTGTAATGACAACGACGTTCCTTTCAAGATTTTGCTTCTATTAGATAATAGGATGGTCCTGGGCATCCTATGCATCTAGATGATTTCAATTCGAACGTGAGAGTCATATTTCTACTGCCAAACATGACTTCACTCATCTGACCTATGAATCAGGGTGTTATTTCAAATTTAAAAGCATATTATTTACGCACAACATTTGCTCAGGCATTGTCTGCATTACACAGTGAGAAAAGTTTACGTTAAGAGACTTTTGGAAATCTTACAATTGTTACCAGATCTTTTTTTTTAACATCTTACAATATTTGCCATCTTAAACATTAAACATTAATAAGGCCTGGGCGGAAATTACTGATAGTTGTTTAAATGGCACATGGAAGAAAATATGCCTACAGCACGTAAAAGGCTTTGAAAAAGACGAATCCTATGAAGAGGTTTCAGATAAGATTGTAAAGGTTGCAGAGCTACTTCAGTTGAAGATTGTTGCCAAAGACGTAGAGGAGTTAATAGAGGAAGAAGAGAAGGAATTATCTAATGAAGAACTTATTGACTTGCAGGCAGCGATAGTGAAAGAAGAAAATGCTGACGAAGCTCAAGATGAACCAAAAGAGGAGCCGAGACGCTTCATCACCAGGGAGATGGCAATGGCATTTTGTGAATTGCATTAGCAATGGCGAGGTTTTAGAAGATGGAAATGATTCTTAAAAGTTAACAGAGGGGTGAATGATATGCTTGCTTGCTACAAAGAAATCTATGATGAAAATAAAAAAACCACCATCCAGTCATCCATTAATATGTTCTTTTATAAGGTTGAGCAGCCTACCCCCTTCTAAACCTACACAGCCCTCAACCTCCGCAGCGGCGTACTTATCGGCCGAAGACATCGATTCTGGCAACGATGCTCAAGAGGTAAAACTTACTGATGTTATGCCTGTTTCCTCTTTTTTTTTTTTTGTAATTTTATAATTTTGAATTTTTTTAAAATTTCACCTTTTGTAATTTTTCCTGCGCATGAGATAAAAAAATTGAATAAATATAATAATTAATTATGTTCACATGTTCATCGAACAGTTCTTTTTTGGTTCAATCGTTTCAGTGAGCACAGTTGCGAGTGCTGCACAAGCATGGGGGAAATTCTGACTTATGTAAAATCCAACTTCTGTAGAGTTCTGCAGGATGCAACCCTTATGTTAATCGGGGAGTGGCTGTATATATTTGGCATGGTTAAGGGATAGGTCACTGCATTTTTACCAATTCTCAATTGCTAACATCCTTGATTAAAAGAATAACAGTAATTTATAGAGGAAATTGGTCTATAGACCTTCGAATAATTGGCATAAGTTAATAGCTATACCCCAGACTTCTTAATAGCAGTCACTGAATCATTAATAAAAATCATGAAAAGGGGTCCAAAGCTGATCCCCAAGGAACTCCCAAATAATAGTGAATCAAAGAGGAAAGTTCTTCATTATTCTTAATGAAGAGAGCTGTTTCTTAGAAAGTAATGTATAACAAAGTAATAGCAGAAGTTATCTGAAGTCAATGAGTTATTCTCAGTTCCTTAGCCCACACATTATGCAAACAGGCCTATAAACTTGTATAGACAAACACATAGTATGCAGATATGAACAAGCTTGGGTACCATTAAGATAATTTGAATATGGCTTTGTATCCATAGCTCCTTGTTTTCCACTGATAACAATTGAACCAAACGAGGTCACCTGTTGCTATATCCTATTCATGATAGGATCTGAAATGTTGTGCATTCTAATATATCTCCTTTACACACCACTGTTGTATTGCACTGTCCTTAGAGTGGCTGTGGCTCATTTGTTAGCTTGCACAATTGTTTTCACTCCGTTTGGCTCTTATAAACAAGTTCTGTCTGGCCATAGGAGACATTGGCTGTTGGTGTTTTCTGGTTGTGGGATCATTCTTGACACACTTTGCATGAACCTATCAGGATAACAGTATCTGTGATATGTGCAATGGCACACCTGGTGCTTTCTTTCATACTACACTGTCAATTGACATCTAACCATCTGCTTTATATATACTGGTGTGCAAAACTTAAGGACCAGTCAGGTTTTCACCTGTAGCTTCTCAGAGGAGTAGCCTAGATATGGGAAAAGCATACCTAAGGAATCTCGTGAGGTACAGAAATGATGAAGGAAATAACACCGATACAACAACAGAAACAAAACGGTAACAGAGGGACTTTATTCAAAAATGGCAACATAGCACTGGCTGCTATGATACAGATGCATCACTGCCAAAGGTGGAACAAAGGGAAGAGGTGGTCTTCAGTAGGAGATATGGCCACCCCTAATGTCAATGCAGGCTTTACACTGCCTGTCCATACTTAGAACAATGTTGTTGATAAGTTCTTGCCGTAACAAACAAAATTAGTGTCACAATTGAATGAGGGCGCCTCCGTAGCCAGGTGGGATGGAGCAGCAGTGCGTAGCACACGCTTCTTGATGTAGAGCGGGGTTCGAGCCCGTCACCACCAAATACGGAGGATGTGGAAAGGTCAGGGAATGATCACCGCATATCCCGGAGCAATATGGCCTTAGTTGCTAATGCTCCTAAAAAAAAAAAAACCAACCAACCAACAATTGAATGAATTGTATTATTTATTGGTATTATTAATTAACCTTCCATTGCTAACCTTATTCTGTGTGACAGAAGCCACTTTTTAAATATATTTTTTTAAATTTGTAAATGAAAATAACCCCAGGGGTTCACATCTGGTGAGTGTGGGCTTGGCACACCCACGGTCCTGAGCTGGATATTACCATTCTTCTCTTTCAGGGTGATTCCCTCCTACCTCTCTCTCTGGGTAATTCAGAAATTTTTTTTTTTTGTGGCTGGTGCAGCATAAGCCTCAGGCTTCCTTGCACCATATAGCTAATAATAATAATAATAATAAATCAAATCCTGTGTACCAATGTGTGTGCACCAATATTCTCTAACTGGTTATAACTTTGTTTTCATTTCAGTATACAATGAATTATGAGACATTAAATTTTTCATCTGCATTTACCAGACACCAGGTGAGCAAAAGCTTCTACCTTTCTTCTAGGCAATTCTCATTTCCGCATAGCAACTGTCAGATGCCACCAATAGGTGCCTAAATTTTTCCACTGAGCTTTAATTTTACTAGCCAAATGCAAACAGCTGAAAAAATAAAGACATTCACATTGCACCCGGTGGATGCTATGCAAGTGTCTGATTTTCAATCTGGGTAGCTGTGATATTGAAAATTCTAAAAAAAATTTTTGGTTTCATTTATTTTTGTTCAATTTTTAATTTTGTTTAGTAAATCAAAATAGATCACCATTTTAAATTCAGTAAAAAATCTAAAATTTTTTTATAATTAAAACATAAAAGGGAATCACATAGACACCACGTGAGTGTTCTTGTTAAAATTGAGGGTGCAGATGACAGTTAAAAATTGTTACATAATTTGTACTTGGTCTCTATGAGTTTTCACACCATACTGTGAATAAAGCTTATCTTCAGAATACAATTTTATGAGACAAATTGTAGACATAAAATAAACAAATTTAGTGTAATGATGAAGGAATTATATTATTTATTTGTATTGTTAATTAATTTTTATTAAATTATTAATTTTAAATAATTTTATTTATTATTTTTTTTTAATTGAAATTGTAGAACCACACAATGTTTAAATATTCCATAATTTGTTTTACTGGACCTTGTGATAATATGGTTTATGTTTTTAAATTTTTCATAATACATTAATTTCCCTCCACCCAAAATTATAATCCTACTAATTGGGAACCACTATTCTAAGTAATTTGTCCATCATATATATGAGGTTTGGTAATAAAGTTCCCAGACTGGTGTGATGAAAAGAGCACAAAGTGAAGCAGCTCAAATGGTTTTATTTCTATTCAAAGTAATCACCACCTCATTGAATGCACTTATTAGACCATTCTAAAAGTTTTTGAAAAGAGTCAATGAAGGCATCCAAAGAGATGATGTTCAGTTTAGTAGTTTGTTTTTTCTTAATGTCCTCAACATCTTGAAATCTCTTTCCTTCGAGAGCAGTTTCCAGCTTAGGAAAGAGGAAGAAGTCAGCTGGTTCTAGAGCAGGATGGATAGTTGATCTGTACACTACCATGTTTCATCAATGATTTTGCAATAAGTGCAGAATGGACAGGGCCCAGCTGCCTTTCTCTTGAAATTTTAATTTCTGCCTCACCTGGGAAATGCACTTCAATAGTTTTTGAAACACCTGTGTGTAGAATGCAGCATTGATTCTCTCCCCTTCAGGTACGAATCATCTTTTTTGAAATACATGCTCAGCATCATTGTGATCCTGGACTTTTGTAAATGAAACATTTTGAGCCTTGATGATTTTGAAATCCACATGCTCTTGGCTCTTCATCTTTGGATAGTACTAAAACACCAACACTCATCTCCAGTGACAATACAGTCAAGGAAATTAGGATTGTCTTGACAAGTCTAGATGACACTCTTAATTGCTTCTGCTCATCCTTGAGGCACCACAAATTTTGCAGACCTTCCTTTTCCCTAAATCTTCATGCAGAATTTGATAAATCATTTCCTGATGAGGGTCAAATGACAATCTCTTCCCACTATTCCCTAAACTTTTGCAGCTCTGTCCTCATTTTGAGAAGTTCATGGATGCTCACTTCTTGGGTCATTGCAAACATCCTCATGTCCATCTTGTTTGCAGATTTTCCCAGTTTAAAGCAAAATTTGATATTTATTTGTTGCTCCATTGCAAAATCATTACACAGAATGTTAATGCTACTAACAAAATTGGTTGTTACTTGTAACCTATCAGCCTTCTGGATAATCTCTGTACCACCATCTGTTGTAGGAAGTTTGACCTTCAATTTATTTTTAAATTCATCAAAAATGACTGCAACAGCGCCTGTCCAGGAAATTTATTGCCACGCCTTGTGTATATATATATGTTATATATCGGAAAGGCTATTCAAGTTAAGCGTGCAACTTATTTCTGCTACTTATTTTCAGTTATCATTATGGAAATGTATGTTGTGTTTTGTGTCACTTGATTCTGTTAAAGGACTCAATAAAAATACAAGCAGTTCAAATACAAATAATTTTATCAGAATAAATTACTGCAATGATTTATACAATTTACATTTTACATTCAAGGTAATTGCTCATTAAAATCACCACATATAAATATATATACGTACACACAGGTATATATATATTTATATAAGGAATATAACAGTACTCGGAAATAAGTAATTCATCTGGAATGAAATTATTTCATGTTACTTTGTTGGAAAGCATGAAACAGCCTTACACATACTCAAAATCTCTAATGGGTTTAAAGGTTTGTTTTGTTTATAATATTAGCATCATCTAACGTATGCAAATATTTCCAGGCCGTATTTTCATTTGTTTCCTAAACAAAATCCATGGGCAAATGGCACAGCCATTTCTGTTCTGTTTCAGTTAAAACAATATTTAAGTGAAAGCAAATTCATAATATTAATTCATATTATCATATTAATATTATTCATAGGTTATTTTTAATAAATACATTTATTTGATCTTTACGTTGCTGACGTGTTCATTTGCACAAGATAACTAATCGAAGCATCTCTATATTACAACTCAGATTTGATTATTATGGACTAAAAAAGCATAACAATTAATGCTTTTTATACAACCACTGACAAAAAAAAGGAAATTCTTAACTTTTTTTCCCTTTAATATTGAAAATATGAAATATCTTAGACTTGCTTTATTAATTTATTCGATTTTTGCTTCTACAATTACTTTGACTAAAACAATATTTAAAGAAATACTGCAATGCAGCCATGTAGTGTTCTTAATGCTGGAATGAAGTCTAAAACCTGAGCAGCCATGAGACTTTAGAGTACACGGTGAAGACCAGAATAACCATGTGCTCTTCAAATGAGGTAGGCAAATTATACACTAACATGGGTGCAGCATTCGGTGCATACATAAATGCTTAAAGTGTATTGCATTGATAGAAGTGATAAGAAAATTGCAAGATTCCACATCGTCTTGGACTGAATAATTAAAAAAAAAAAAGAAAGAAAGACTTATGAAGAAAGGATTTTTTAAATTTTATTTTAAAAAATTATAAATATGAAGTAGATTTCATAATCTTAAATAGTTAAAATTTGAAATCGAGAGAGCAAGAAATATTAATTTAACTTGACCTTAGCGCTTATGGTAGATCTTCAGAACTTTTTTTCTTTTTCCCCTCTAAAATGTCAAGTGGCAAACATATCTCTAAGCAATACCAAAACCAGGAATTTGCTCACCTCGAGAAGAAGTCATGAGCAACACGGCTCAAGTACTCTAGGTGGCGAGGGCCTTATTAGAACTGTGAGTTAAACAGTAAAATTTTGCATCATCATAGCTACCAGATGAAGTCTAAACCTAGCTTTGCTTAAAATACGCCTGTCCTGGTTATATAATTAAAAATTATAGAAACGAAACCTAATTCAATTTAGAAAAAAACATGTAGCGAAACAAAACTAGCATCTCTAGAAATGAATAATTTTTCATATGTATACATATCAACTATAACGTTTTGTAGTCTGTAACACGAGAAATGTAAAACGACAAGTTTATTTAAAGGATAAAGTAGATAATTTTGATTTTCCCTGGTTTTTTCACCTGTAAGGCTTAACCTTCAAGCAGATACATTAGGCATACAGCATAAATCAACAGAGGGAAAAAAAAAATAATAAAAATCAGGATTATTTGCATTGTTTTTTCACTACAGAATGTGAAAAAATATTTTTAAGGTTCTATTTTGGAATAAAAATTTAAGTTTATTAATAGTGTTAATTTTCCAAAAGGGTGTCATTTTAGTCTCGTTATCCCTCGATTCTCAACCAAGAGTTGACCCTACAGCAGTTATGGAAATACATTTTTTTTTTTTTTTGGATATCAAGACTTTTTTGAGGATTTTTCATATTATTATCCCATATAATGTGCCAGAATTAGAAATAAATTTTAAAATTTTCCTCTTTTAAATATTTTGTACTGTTTATCCCATAAAACCTGATTGGCAAATTTTGTACGGCAGTATGCCTGCTGTGTTACTTTTTATGCATCTGCAAGAGGGTTAACGAATGATCTTAATATATGTGAAAAAAGTTCGACTAGCATATAAATTTTTTTGCTGCTACTTTGATAAGTTACTAAGTATCCCATACTCGTGAACCAGCATACACATTAGAAATTTCAAATGCTTCTTCAGCAATCCATTTACATGTATAGAGAGATATTTATACATTTATATCTAGCAATAAACGCAGCTTTGACTACTATATTGATTTTTTTGACAGTCATAATAGAAGATATGATCATTTCAAAATTTAAGATCAAAGCTATCCCTTTATAAAATTCTTATAATATTCACTGAAATGATACTGCTCAGATTTTTCCTATTTTACTGCATATTAAATTATTTCTTAATCGCTACATCTACTTTAAAACAATCCAGTTATGTTACAATCACATGAACACTGAAAATTTCATTAAAATTTTTTTTTTTCGTAATTGCTGAAAAAAAAAAAAAAAAAAATACTAATTTGTACTTTTAAAATTTATAAACCTGAACACTAGTTCCCAAATTATGTATTTAAATATATTAAAAAAATTGCAACATAGAACAACTGGAATATATTGCCAGGTTTGGATTTGTACAGTTCCTGAGCTCTATACTTTCATTATTAACATGCGAAAATAATAAAAATACTAGACTATTTTAGGGAAGTGAAAAAAAAAAAAAATATATATATATATATATTGAGCATACTAAGTACAATTCTAAGCTTTACAAGAAACAAAGTATAAAAACATGACTTGATTTAAAGCAGCCAGTAATAGTGTACAATTTTTGCAAGTCATTAAGATGCACATATACTCGTTCAGCAATATACACAAGGGACAAAACAAATAACCTTTGTTCTGGTACAATATAAAAATTTTTGAACAAATACAATTTGACTAAGTTTTTTTTTTTTTTTTTTAATTTTTTTTTTGTTACAAAAGTGTAAAACATTTTGGATGTGATTTCAAGGCACATTAGAGATGCAAGTAGAAGATTAAAAAGAACAACCTTTTCATTCGTACAAAAAAAACAACAAAATGATTATACGCAGACCATTATGGACGCCAGAACCCCAGGAATAGGCAAATCTCGGGGGAAGATTCTACTTATGAGATAAATCTACCACGTTACGAGTATAAAATAAAACAACGGTCACTCCACTGCAAAATATACTCTCACTTTTGAAGCCTTGATGTAGAGTATGACACGGACTGAATTCCAATGAAACTGCATAGATTAGTCAGTTTGATATTTAAATGATCTAAAAAAAATCATTTGTTTGACTGAAGCTTGTTATACGCTGAAACTCTGTACTTTTTTTTTTTGGCTTGGAGTTTGTCTTCGGTTACTACTTTTACTTCCTTGAATGAATTCTGCTTCTCTTACAAATTAACAGCACCACTCTGAAATTTAAGCCAAACTATCACTTGGAACTTTTCTTGATTTCTTTAACAAACATTTGAACATAATTTCTGTAATTTCATTTTTAAAATCAGACATAATTTTCTTTTTACTTTAACACACACAATTATCTACATAAATGAACAAAGCAACACTTCCATATATATATATATATATTTACAAAGAAGTTTTGCATAACCAAAAATGTTTAAATATAAATCCTGCCAAAAATGCAGCTACCTTTACCGCTATGATTATCAGATCCACAACAGTCAACGTCATTTTATCTTTAAAATACATAATCTTCCGACGACAGTCCATTCGTGAGAAATTAAATCTGTAAGCTTTTAAATAAATAAAGAATTACTTCAAATAATCTGTACATTAAGCTACACAAGACTTCTTATTTCCAAATGTCATCATGATTGGAAAACTGGGTCGTTGGTGATAATCACCGTCTTGAGTCTTTTATTCAGAACCTGTTTGCTCGAAGACAACCATAATAATTTCCCTGAGGACAATGCTGAGCCAGCTACTTTCAACTGTGCTGCCTTGGACATAGTCAGTAGTTGAAAACGTTAAAAAGCACAGCAAACAGTGTACATGCTGCATACACTCCCAGTGCTACCCACCAAAGTACTTGCTCGTGAAGTTTCTGTTCAAAGTTTTTTAAAACCAACAAACCTATCGTGAGACCTGCCAAGGCCCCAGTAAGGTGAGCAACGTAAGACACCGGAGGTCCCTGCTGTTCCACAGCATACCTGTCATAGATGGCAAAACCAACATCTGCACTGGCTATAAGAAAAAAAGAAAGAATTTATTAGTTTCCCCGTACAGAAATATAAACTTATATTATGTCTACACACAATAAATGTTACTAACAGAAAATATTAAATTATTTTTGTTATTCATTATTTCACTAATCACGGTTGCAGAGCCATTTAGGGCGGTGATTTTGCCAACTACAGAACTAATTAATCCTTTCATGAGTATACATGTGTGTGCGTGTATTTTGAAGGTTCTTTCAATAGAGTATCACCAAATTATGTTTGTATATTGAGATTCTCTTTAAACTCTACAGCAACGTGCTGCCATCCATCAACTGTTTACAAGTAATAGCTGTTTTTATTTACAAGTTTCAAAAATCAGCATAGGAGGGCATTGCCCTTTCAACAAGATTTGATGTGGAGTTACACAAGCTGAAATTTAAGAAATTATCTGGAATTTAGATTTTTTTTCTTTCAATCAAATAATACATAACATATATACATGTGGAGGATATTACTGAAAAGAAAAAAAAAAAGTGATGATGAGTTTTTATTTTTTTAAGAGGATTTTATTTTTGATGTTAATCTCATTCTAAGTTTCAGCTATGACATCAAATAGGAAATAAATATAGTCGACGCTCTATATAACAATCCCCCCAGGGGAATGAGAAATTGGCTGGGACCAACCACATAGGATGTTATAATGTGTGGACGTTAAAAAGAGAGTCGCTATAAAGAGATTCAACTGTATATATATTTAAAAGCATTTATGTACACAATATTTTCCAAATGTTCAAATTTCTCAAAAATATTCACTGCAGGTAGTATGTATTATAGACCAAAAACTAACTCATGAAAGGATTATAAATTTCTAAAAAAATATATAAAGCTTAGAAATCAACTGGCATGTGGGCTAATAAAATACCATACTGCACTTCTCTGTACAGTTTGAAAGGCAGAGCGTGTGGTGCAAACTCTTAGAAACGATGGAGTTCACATGCATCACCTCGAAAATGCAAGAATACAGAGGTGGAATTATGATTTGAGGTTATGTTCTTTTCTGATGTTCTCATGAATGTATTCACAATTAGTTTGAAAACGATAGCAAGATGCAACAGCAGCCTCTACAGTTTCTAAATCTTAACCACCGATAATAGTGGGATTTCCTTGAATGATATCTTGTTGTAGAATCCTTAATCTTGAACTATATCAGATATGGGGAAAAAAATTCATTAAAACAACAACAACGGCATAGCAATTAACTTGATATGCACAGATCTGTCACACGCATACAAGGTCTCATACTGGAGGCTAAACATCTAGCTAAAGTCTTACGAGTGCATCTTTTGGATTCTCTATTTATGCAGTAAGTTATGAATCTTAAACTGTTCAGGCTCCTGCCATGCTATTACAGAATATATTATCTTATCGTCAAAATAAAAAAATAATAATCACTCCGAGCGCAGCTTTGAACACAATAAAAGTCAGATAATTAGCTCCACATTTACTGCCTTTAATTTCTCCAGCATGCTATATTAAAATATGCTCAATTCATGTGTTATGTCCACTTTTCATAATATAATGTATTATGAAAGGTAGAAATAAATTATTTAAGACCCATAAGGCATTATACAGAAGATTAAATGCAAACTAATATTTTTTAAATATGACAAATAATACGATAACTTACCAATAACAAAAATGCCAACCAGTCTGACAAGACCAAATTCCATCTGATTATAATTCTGTAATAAAAAGAGTGGTTATTCAGTTGGGAGAAAAAGTATAACTAAATTTTTTTTTCTACTTTTTAACTAAGTGACATAAATCAAATGACAGCAACGTTATGTATTAGATTATTTAAAATGCTAAATAACCTTCAGTTTCATGTAATTATATTACTGTATTTTCTTGAATTTTTTCTTAATAAGCTGGAACCAAAAATTTGTGACTTATTTGTAAATTTTTGTTTGCCGCCTTCCCTTACGCAAGGCAGAAATTACTTAACCCACTTCATGCAGCTTGAAATTATTTTAAAGTTTGGTGCCTTTTACTAGTGAAGGTAATCTGTAAGGTATTATGTACATATGTACATGTTCTGCTAAATATGAGTACCAACGACATCGTTTTGATCTGTTGTGCTTATTGAAAAAAAGAAAATAATTCGAAAGAAAGAAAAAATTAGAAATTGTGCTGCTAGTGGAAAATAAACGCTCATAAATTTTTTTTTTGGATATTCAAGAAAATACAATATGTTCCGAGTACTGTATGAAATAGTTATTCTTTATATGCTTAACCTGTTGGTAATTTCCTTGGGGTCATTTTGATCCCATGTTTTTTAATTTAACTGAAAAAAATTCAGTTTGTTTAGAGGTAATTCACAAAGCTTTTTTACCACAGGTTTTGTTTGTTTTTACCACAGGCACTTCTTAGCCACAAGTTAGATGTTCATTATATTATTTGTTCTTATTATCCAATATATTATAGAATAATGAATAGAATTATAAAGGGTACCATTTTAAACTATTTCTTGCCTTTTTTTATTTTCAAAAATATTGAGTGTTCTATACAATCCAACACCATCCCTGCTGCAGTATTACTAATGGTTATTTAGCAATATCGATTTAAAATAAAAGCAGTTTTTATATTCATTATTTTGAACATTACAGATAAGTTTTTTAAACTTAAAAAAATTTTTTTAATATAAAGTACAGTTAGTAATTTAACAAAATGGTTTAAAACTGTTTTGCTATAATTTAAAGAAAGTAACTATTAATAAGCTTACCAATAAAACATTAGCCAGGTGGGCAGCCAAAAGGGCATAGACACCACCAGAAGCTCCGACTAGATAGACATCAGTGTCAAACACCGACGTTCCTAAGGATCCTGTAACGAGAAAGTAATTATGATATTAAGATAAAAGAACAGTGGGTGACACACAACACATTTACTATAAAAAAAAAGACACTTCTTAGCATCAATTTTCTGCATTTTTTTTTCCAATTAATTAAATTTTTTAAACTTTTTTTGTAATTAATAGAAGTGGAAAGTAAATACAGTTTTCTCCTTTTCAATTA